>NC_134131.1:3307500-3512500 GCF_040939455.1 Microcebus murinus
ATAAATAGAAAGAAATTAATTGGCCAACTAAAATATGTATATACAAAAAATTAGCCGGGCGTGGTGGCACATGCCTGTGGTCCCAGCTACTCGGGAGGCTGAGGCAGGAGGATCGCTTGAGCCCAGGAGTTTGAGGTTGCTGTGAGCGAGGCTGATGCCACGGCACTCACTCTAGCCTGGGCAGCAAAGTGAGACTCTGTCTCAAAAAAAATAAAAAATAAAAAAAAGAAATAAAAAAGAAATCGATTTGATGTATTCTAAAAGAGAATGGTGCTTTTTCTCCTTCCCCGTTGGAATATTATCTTCATCTTCAAGTTTCACATATTCATTGATGCTTTCAATCCCACATTTAACAAAAACATTTGAGCGCCTACTATCTGCAAACACAGTGCTAACTAAGTACGGTCAATGCAACAGTGCACAAAACAGATGCGGCACGGTCCCTGTGCTCATGGAATTTATAATCTAATTTTTTAAAGGGTTTCAGAGTCTGCATTCAGAGAGACCTCCTAGAGCTATGTTGTCCAGTATAGACACAGGTGACTATTTAGATTTAAACCAATAAAATAAAATTTTCAGTCGCACGAGCATTTTTCCATGATTTCTACCATAGTGGACCTTGCAGATTTTGAACGTTTCCATCATCACGAAGGCTTCATAAAGGCTTGGCTGAAGACTAAAGCGAGTCATCAGATGAGAGACTTTCAGTGCTATTCTATGGCAGATGAAGGAGCTCCAGGAAATTTCCAAAAAGGAAGGATTTGGCCGTGAACATCTCCAACAGAGAGAAGTTCAATAATTGTGTGAAATCACTTGATGCCGACTTGGCCAAATTTCCGTGGTAATTTTGATCTTCACAAAATGTCAGTTATTTCGCGCAAACGCACACACACAAATATTTGTGATGCATAATTTCAGCTACTCTGAACAATTTGCCAGCATTTCCTGTATTTCACCTTAGAATTTTGTAAAATTTCGACATGTTTCGGGGCCACATCCAAAATAAATTTTAGGTTATTTTTTGTTGTTGTTTCTTTCAAAAAACCATAAGCTCTCATGAACTTGTCATCTTCCATTCATTTCTCAAAACTGATATGCCAACTCCATTAACTCTCCTATCAAACAAATATGAGGCCCAAATGTAACTACATGTTAATAAAAATCAGAATTGTCCATTTGTGTTTAAATTTAATAACAGTTGGAATGTTGCGTATGTTATTGGGAAGAAGTAGATGATTGGGAAGTAAAATAAACTCTAAAATGAATCAGCAGTAGGAGTCAAAATAAAAAATCCTAAAAACACAATAAATTTCCCAAACTTCAATAATATGAGATTTCATTTGGACCGATTTGGTCATTATAGGTAACAAGTAATAAATGTGACTATTTTCCCAAAATTTTCTGGTATTTTCATCATCTAAAAATACTTTATACACATAAGGGCCCCCCCACTTAGTTATAGCTGGGCTCTGACCAGCTATAACTATGGTCACTCAACAGAAACTTTAGCAAACATGTTTTTGCCCTAAGCGATCTAAATTTAGGGTGTTCTATCAAATTAAAAACCAGTTCTCTCTTTTACCCAATTCTAAAACAAAAGCAAAATGAGCAAACCTATCGCTCATCTAAGTCATGAAAAATTGATTCTAGGTTGTGTGAGATTTAAAAGTAAACTTAAAGATGTACCTGATGTAGAAGGAGAAATACAAATTTAACTCAAGTTTCCCAATTCCTGATTCTAGTTACCTGCCCCATTCTCTAGTCTAGACGAACTTGTCATAGAACTCCATCAGGGTTCTATTTGGAAATGACTTCACAATAGTAATTGAAGGCATGGAAAGATAGAAATGAGCAAAAAGGCTGTTATTTTTACCACTTCCATTAAAAAACAGAATGATGGGGTTTAGTTTACACTAACAGGGCAATTTTAACTAATAAAAATATGCAACTATGAATGGAAAAAAAATATTCAAACTCACAGTAAGCATTTATTGAAATTCCAAAGTAGAGTTCAAAGGGTTCGATTCATTTTAGATTAGGTTGCAATTTTCCCTGGGTTGTGACGTTGTGTCCAGTTTCATAACATATTTGGTGCTCCCTTGAAAAGAAAATAAATCAGCATGGCTTTGTTGATACACATTCTCATTCAAATGCTTCAGACAATCTATTAAATATTGTCAGTGTGAACTTACGAATTCTGAATTACGGATGTGTTTTAGGACAAATACTCTTTAGATACTTACTCTGAAGGCTTACACTATAGAGTTAAACTAAAGTATCTACTAACGGTTCATCGGAAACCTACTTCGTTAGTTGGCGTAGTTCCAGTTCACTAGCACTTATCGTGTCTGACAATGAGTTGTCCAAGTCTGTAAATGGTGGAGCCCTGACTAATGATAATAGATTTCTGTGTCGCAAAATTCTGAGAGACAGGACCTGGACTGTGAAATGTACAAGGACCCTTGCTCTTGACAGTGAGGAAGACCTGGTTGTAACTTCCTAAATAAATACCCCGAGCATAGAAGGCATCTTTTTAACACAGGCAAGGATCTGTTACCTTTGGTTTTTACAGCATTTTCAGCACCTGAAATTTTCTCGTTCATTTTTTTTTTTTTTAAGAAATACAAAGGTCCAGATTACTTCCTCTTTTCCAAAATCATTAAGGTTTCCATGCTACCAATAGAAAAAAATCCAAGGCATTTAGAACGTTGTCCAAGCCATTTAGAACATCATTAAAGACTTCCACGGTCTGGCTTATGTATTTTTACTCTTCTCCTGCCTATATTTATTTATTGCCTGTGATTCCATCCTCTTATATCAGGGATCAGAAAGATGGTGGCCAGTGGGGCTGGATCACAGTGAGAGAGGACAGGTCAGAGTTCAGTGTGGCCTCTGGTCAGAGTTCAGTATGTATTTTGAGGAAAAGCTGAGTGCTCTTACCAGGGGTTGGCAATGAGGACTGAGATGAAGAGAATGATCAAGTATCACACCTTGAGTTTCACTTCCTTCAGTAGAAGAAAGGTACCACGCACACCCAGGGTGGGAAGAGGTTCACAAAGGGAAAGAGAATCCTAACCACCCATGCTAAGTTTGAGACTCTGCTTAACTGTCCAAAACAGAGTTCAGAGGAGAATGTCAGGGGTAGAGATATAAATTTGAGAGTCATTAAACATATTAATTATAATTAATGCCTTAGAATTTTATGAGATCACCTAGGAGGGAGGGAAGATAGAACAGAGTTGAAGTCTAGGACCGAGCCACAGGGCGTTTCAACAATTAGGGAACAAATGAACTGAGGAGGAGGAACAAATGAAATAGCCTGACAAGAAGTCAGTACACTATACAGAAAATCAGATGAAGGCAGCTTTCCAAAAAAAAAAAAAAAAAAAAAAAAACAAGAGCAGAGAATGCCTTCAAAAAGGAAGGAACTACCCTTTCAAATGCTGCTTGGGAAGTCAAGAAGAGACCAGAAAATTGTGTTGGATTTTTGCATGATCACCTTTGCAGGAGCCCAGTGTGCATGGGTATTTTAAAAAAAAATGGAATAAGAGAGAGGGTGACCATAAGTAACTCTTAGGAAATTTTCCTTTGAAGGGAATAGAGCAACAGAGTCGTATATGGGTGACATAGGGACAAAGGTTGTGGATTAAGAAGGTTGACATTGGACCATGTTTATTTGTTGACGGGAATAAACCAAACCCAAAGGAAAGGCACAAATGAACGGTGTAGGAAAGAAAGATCGTAATTGCAGAACCAGCGTCATTAAAAGGATATGGGGCCGGGCGCGGTGGCTCACGCCTGTAATCCTAGCTCTCTGGGAGGCCAAGGCGGGTGGATTGCTCGAGGTCAGGAGTTCGAAACCAGCCTGAACAAGAGCGAGACCCCGTCTCTACTATAAATAGAAAGAAATTAATTGGCCAACTAATATATATACAAAAAATTAGCCGGGCATGGTGGCTCATGCCTGTAGTCCCAGCACTTGGGAGGCTGAGGCAGGAGGATCGCTTGAGCCCAGGAGTTTGAGGTTGCTGTGAGCTAGGCTGACGCCATGGCACTCACTCTAGCCTAGGGCAACAGAGCGAGACTCTGTCTCAAAAAAAAAAAGGATATGGGATCCAGAGAACAAACGGAAGGCTTGGCCTTAGATTACACTCTACGCCCTGGAGTATTTTCATCCAGAAGGAAGGCAAAAAGTGAGGTGACAGAAGAAAAAAACAGGTTGTTTTAAGCAGGGCAGCTCTGTTTATATCTGTTTTATATGTTGTTTTAGGATTGGAGGAGATCAGGTCTCCATCTGGGAGGAAAACTTAAAACCTATGTTATTAAGTAGTAACAATTATTAGAAAGTTCTTTTTTCCTTGCTTGAAATCAAAATTCACCTTCAGCTTGCCAATATCCCAAATTTGGGCACACATCTGTGAGCACAGTCTGGACAGCAAGAGACTATTCTGTTCTTCAACTTGGACAGTCATTCTATTAATTCTGCCCAAGAGGGCTTTAGATACATGTGAATTCACAGCAAAATATTTGGGGGCTTGTTTAATATGAGAGAAAACTTCAAATTTTTCATATGAGAAAAATGTTAATTTAAATAGCCTTTACGTTGTGCTTAATTTATCAGGAGAGGGGGGGCTACCTAAAGAAATTTATATTTGTTAATTTTTAGCTTATAAATCTGTTTTATCTCAGTGATTTTACTCTAGCAGTAATTTAAAATTTTGCCTCATTTGTCCAAAGTACTGACTTTCCTTTTGATTTTATGTCATCCACAAATTTGCTAAGAGTCCCCATGCCTTTTCCATCGGTGATCTCAAATCTATTAGGTAGGTCTCAGAAGAGGAAATACTTATTTTTTTTTTCTTCGTACATCTAACATTTATTGAACAATCCATTTGAAATTTTACAAATGAATAACATCAATTTATTTTAGAGCATCTTAAGCCTATATACTATTTTCCCTCTGAACACTAGGACAGGGCTACCTCTCTCCTACATGCCACTGCTTCTCTTCCATGTTACTAAAATATTTTATTTTATTTTATTTTATTTATTGAACATACAAAACTTTAAAAAAAATACATTTATTCCAAAACAAGATTTCTCGATGGTAACATTGACTTATTTAAATATCTCCCTCTCCTCTTTTAGTTTAATGTTTATGGAATCAGATTTACACCTGAGTAGACACTCATCATTCTTCAAGTTTCATTTATTAGGCCAAGTCTAAAGATCCACATTTATACTTTCTGTTTCCTATGCAATATCATAGTGGGTATATAAAATTAAGTATGGTTTAGCTGCCTGAGCAGCTTACTATTCTCTTCTTTCGCTCGTACTGATTTCAAAAGAGCTTCCCCACTCTTCCATGAGAATAAATATAATCGTGTCTTTCATTGTATCCTCTACTCTTGAGCCATGAAGGGTCCGTTCACTTTTTCCATCCACAGGAATATCAAGGGAATGACACATATTTTAGGATTTAGATCCTGTAGTACTTACTTCTATAACTAATTTCTGTATTGGCCATTCTAGTCTAAATGGCAGTGTGGTAACAAAACCAATCTTGAGCTCTCAAATGGCTTAATACACTAAAAAAAAAAAAATGTATCTCTTGTGTAGGAGAAGTCCACTGTTGGGTTGAGCAACCCTACAGGACATCTGTCTAACATGCAGGAATTCATACAGTCTAGCAGCTTCTTTCTCAGGACACTACGATATCAATACATGACACCAAGGTCACTGCGGGGGGCTGGGGAGGGGGGTGGCGCTGAACAGCTACACATTAATTCTTAAATGCTCCAGACTGCAGGTGACATGCACCACCTGTTCTCACAGCTTATCGGCCACAACTATATATGTGGCCCCATATAACTGCAACGGGGCCCAGAAGTGCAGGAGAGAATATGGATATTTGCTGAGGGGTCAATATCCCTGCCAACCTTATCAGTCAGAGTTCAATCAGGCAGCCCTTAATCTGTTCTCCATTTCTATAGTCTTTGTCATTCTAAGAATGCAATATAAGTGGACTCATATACATAACCTGTCAAGATTGGCTTTCTTCTCCCATCCTAATTTTCTGAAGATTCACCCAGGTGGTTGCATGGATCAAGGGTTCTTTCCTTTCTGTTGCCGAATAGTATTCCATAGTATGGGTGGACCCTGGTTGGTTGAACCCTCACCCATCAGAAAGGCCATGTGGGTTGTTTTCCAGTTTTTGTCTATTAAGAATTAAGCTGCCGTAAACATCTGTGTACTGGTTTTTGCGTGGACATATGTCTTCATTTCATTGCAGTAAATGCCAAGGAGTGCAATTGCTGAGTCTTACGGTAGTTACATATCTGGTTTTTTAAAGAAACTGCCAAGCTTTTGCAGAGTGACTTTAGCATTTTATATTCCTGCCAGCAACGTACTAGAGAGGTCCAATTTCTTCACATTGTCACCAGCATGTGGTGTTGTCACCATGCTTTATTTACCGATTCCGATAGATACACAGTGATATTTGATTTCCCTAATGGCTAATGACGTTGAACATTTCTCTGTGTGTTTATGTGTCGTCCTATATTCTCTTTGGTGTAATGTCTCTTCTTGTCTTTCACTGGTTTCCTAATTGGGTTGTTTGGCATTTTTGGTTTTTGGGTTTTGGGTTTTTTTTACTATTGAGTTTTGAAAGTTCTTTATGTATGCTAAATGCCAGTCCTTTGTCAGATAGGTGGTTTGCAAATATTTTCCCCCAGTCTGTAGCTTGTCATTTCATCTCCTTGACAGGTCTTTTCTCAAAGTAAACACTTCTCACGTAGATAAAGCACAGCTTATCAATTTTTATTTTTACGAATCATACTTTTGGTGGCAAGTGTGAAACTTTGTTTCCTGGATCCCAAAGATTTACTCCTATGTTTTTTTTTTTAAAGTTTTCTGGTTTTACTCTTAAGTCTGTGCTCTGTTTTCAGTTACTTTTTGTATAAATTGTGAGTCTTGGAGCGAGGTTCATTTTTTTTCACCGATGGATGTACATTTGCTCCAGTACTATTTATTAAAAAGGCTATCATTCCCCCAGTGGATTGATTTTGTACCTTTGTCAAAGACAGATGCATGGTGACCCTGACCGGAAGCTCTAGTGCAGTGCTGAATAGAAGTGGAGAGAGGAGACACCCCCGGCTTCTTTCTGCCCTTAGTTGTGGCAAAGAGGTTAGTATTTTGCTATGACGATGTTAGAGTTTAACGGTTTTTGTAGGCACTCTTTACCAAGTTGAGGAAGATCCACTCTACTTTGATTTTTCTGAGGGTTTTTATCATGAATAAGCCATATGGTAGTTACATATTTAGTTTTTAAGAAACTAAATGGGTGTTGATTTTGTCAAATGCATGTTGATTGATATGATCGTGTGAATTTTCTTCTTTAGCCTGTTAATATGGTGGATTACATTGGCTTTTCAAATATTTAATCAGTTCTGCATCCCTGGAATCAATCCTACGAGGCCACACAGCGTAATTCTTTTTATATATTACCGAATTCTATCGTCTAATATTATGATAAAGATTTTTGCATCTATATTCATGAGGAATATTCTCTACTTTTGGTTTTGTTTCATTTTGGGGGTGTGTGTGTGTGTGTATGCTAGCTTTGATTTTATTATAAGAGTAATATTAGCTTCAAAAAATGAATAGAAAAGTTTTTTCTTCTATTTTTCTGGAAGAGATTGTGTGTACAACCGGTATTAACTCTTCTTTAAACATTTGGTAGAATTCTTCAGTGAGACCATCTGGGACTAGAGAGTATTTTGTGGGGGAGTTTTTCAATTACGAATGCAACTTCCTTAATGGTTATAGGGGTATTTAAATTAGCTACTTCATATTGGGTGAGTTGTAGTAGTTTGTGTTTTTCAAGGATTTGGTCAATTTATTTTAAGTTGTCAAATTTCTGTGCGTGGAGCAGCTTGTAGTATTTCCTTATTATACTTTTGGTGCCACAAGTCTGCAGCAGTACCCTCCAATTCATTTTTTATAATGGTAATTTATGCCCTTTCTTTTTATCTGTCTGTCTGGATGCAAGTTTGTCAGTGATCATTTCCATAAACTAACTCATTGTTTTATTAATTCTGCTGTGCCAAATTCATTTATTTCTGCCATTTCCTTCCTTTTCCTTGCCTTGGGTTTTTATTTTGCTCTTCTTTCTGTATTCTTGCAGTGAAAGCATAGAGTATTGATTTGGACTCTTTCTCTCTTCTTTTCTAATGATTCTTTTTTTAGATTATCGAGTTTTCCTTTGTTCTAGTATTTAGTGCTATAAATTCTACTCTCAACACTGCTTTAGCTACTCTGTATGATTTCAGTTCCTTCTAATTTGCCGGGGCTTGTTTGATGGCCCAAGATATGGTCCACTTCGGCATATCTTCCCACATCTTTGGCCTGTGTTGATGCCATAGGCGCTTAAAAAGAATGTGCATTCTGCTGTTGTTTCATGGAGTTTTCCACACATGTCAATTAGAATTTGTTGACAGATGGTATTGACTTCTTTTATATCCTTGCTGATTTTCTGTCTAGTTTTTCTGTTAATTGTTGAGAGTAGGATGTTGAGATATCCAGTTATAATTTTGGATTTCTCTATTTCTCCTTCTAGCTCTGTTAGTTTTTGCTTCACACATTTTGCAGCTCTGTTGTTTGGAACCTATACCTTCTAGGTGGATTGACTCATTTATCATTATATAATGTCTCTTTCTATCTCTGATATTCTCAGACCTAAAGGCTACTAATATTCTCAGATCTAAAGTCTACTATGTCTGATATTAATATAGCCATTTCTACTTTCCTTTTGATTCATATTTGCGTGATGTGTCTATTTCCATTCTCTTACTTTTTTTTTTTTTTTTTTTTTTTGAGACAGGGTCTCACTCTGTTATCCAGGCTAGAGTGCAGTGGTGTTGTCATAGCTCACAGCAACCTCAAACTTCTGGGCTCAAGTGATCCTCATGCCTCAGTCTACCAAGTAGCTGGGACTACAGGCATGTGCCACCATGTCTGGCTGATTTTTCTATTTTTCATAGAGGTTCTGGCTTTTGCTCAGGCTGGTCTCAAACTCCTAGCCTCAAGCGATACTCTCACCTTGACTTCCCAAAGTGCTAGGATTACAGGTGTGAACCACTGCACCTGGCCCATCCTCTTACTTTTCATCTGCATGTATCTTTATATTAGAAGTTTATTTTAATCTATTCTGTCTCTTAACTCATATATTTAAACCATTTACATTTAAATAATTATTGACATGCTAGAGCTTAAGTGTGTCACTTCATTTTTTTCTGTTTGTTCTGTTTTTCATTCCTGTTTTCTTTTTCCTGCCTTCTTATGGGTTATTTGAACATTTTTCAGATACCATTTTTGTTTACCTATATTGGTTTAGCTTTTTGCTTAGCTTTTTAAGTGGTTCTCTAGATGTTGTATTATATATACATGAATTATTACAGACAATGGGTATTGTCATTTTACCAGTTAGAATATAGAAACCTTACCTGCCTTTACATTCCTTTACCCTCCTTATTTATAACGTAGTTGTATTAAATATTTCCTTTACATTCATTTAATACCAAATCAGACAGTGTTATAATTTTTGCTTCAACTATTAAACATAACTTAGAAAACTCAAGAGAAGGAAAGCCTATTGTATTTACCCATTTTTTGTTTATTTTTTTTTTCTTCTTGTTCCAAGTTTCCTCCTTTTATCATTTACTGTCTGTTTAGAATACTTCCGTTAGCCATTCTTTTAGAGGAACAAATTTTCTTAGTTTTCCTTCATCTAAGATTGTCCCACAGGTTCTTAAGACCCTGTTAAATTTTTTCAGTCTATTTTCTCCCTGTTGCTCAGATTGGATAATTGTTCTGTGTTATCATTCGTTGATTCCTTTCTCTGTCCTGCCCATTCTGCTGTTGTACTTAATCTTTTTAGTTTGGTTATGATGTTAATATTTTCCAGTTCTAAAATTTCCACTTGGTTCCTCTTTCTATCTTCTATGTCTTTATGGAGACTTTCTGTTTATTTGCTAAGGCTTTCTATTGTTTTCTTTGGTTCACTCACATTTTTAATTGCTTATTAAACATTTTTATCGTGGCCATTTAAAAATCTTTGATGATTCTAACATTTCTGTCATCTTGGTGAGAGCATTTATTGATCGTCTTCTTTCGTTCAGATTTAGATCTTCCTGGTTCTTGGTATTATAGGTGACTTTCAATTAAAATATAGACATTTTCACATTATGTTACAAGAGCCAATCTCTGTAGACCCTGAATTTAGCTTCTTCTGGCACTGCTCTGGCAGAGAAGGGGGAAGTAATGCCTTGTTACTGCCAATGGAGGTGTAGACGTCCACTTCCTCCACTTGACCTTTGTTGACCCCGGGGTGGTGGTAGTGTCTATATCATGCTGGATGGGGATGAAAGTCCAGGCTCCCACCATGGTCACCAGCGACACAGCAAGGATGGGAGTGAGTGGGTGTTTCATTATTGCTCAGCGGGCACGAAAGTCTAAGCTCTCTACTCAGCCTGTCGTGACACCCCCAGTGCTGTTGGGGTGCTTCATTTCAGCTTCATAAGAGTACACATATTAGGCCGGGCACGGTGGCTCACGCCTGTAATCCTAGCACTTTGGGAGGCCGAGGTGGGCGGATCGCTCAAGGTCAGGAGTTCGAAACCAGCCTGAGCGAGACCCCGTCTCTACCAAAAATAGAAAGAAATTAATTGACCAACTAAAAATATATATACAAAAAATTAGCCGGGCATGGTGGCGCATGCCTGTAGTCCCAGCTACTCGGGAGGCTGAGGCAGGAGGATCGCTGAGCCCAGGAGATTGAGGTTGCTGTGAGCCAGGCTGACGCCACGGCACTCACTCTAGCCTGGGCAACAAAGTGAGACTCTGTCTCAAAAAAAAAAAAAAAAAAAAAAAAAAAAGAGTACACATATTGGCTCCCCACTTGGTCTTTGCTTGTGTGAACAGAGTAAGACCACATTTTTTTTTTCTGTGTTGTTTAAATAGAGTGGTTATTTTTCTAAAAGTTTTCTGTCTCCTTAGGCTGTCCCTTTCCTACTCCTTAACAAGAGAGTAAGTATTTGTTTGAAGCTGCTTGCTTGCTTGCTTTTTTTTTTTTCCTGTGTCCATTGGCAGTCCTGCATTGCTGGCTTCTTCAGCTCCAAGTCTGGGATACATGGTGCAAAAAGGAAACCCAAGAAACTTACCTCTATCTTGTTCCTTGGGTCCTAAGGTCTCTATTTGGCCTACATTTATTTATTTTTTTTTTTTTTTGAGACAGAGTCTCACTTTGTTGCCCAGGCTAGAATGAGTACCGTGGCGTCAGCCTAGCTCACAGCAACCTCAAACTCCTGGGCTCAAGCAATTCTTCTGCCTCAGCCTCCCGAGTAGCTGGGACTACAGGCATGAGCCACCATGCCCAGCTGATTTTTTCTATATATATTAGTTGGCCAATTAATTTCTTTGTATTTATAGTAGAGATGGGGTCTCGCTCTTGCTCAGGCTGGTCTTGAACTCCTGAGCTCAAGCAATCCACCCGCCTCGGCCTCCCAGAGTGCTAGGATTACAGGCGTGAGCCACCGCGCCCAGCCTTGGCCTGCATTTTTAATCCACTTTTCAGAGGTCTGTGTTCATTTTATAAACAATGTCCAGGGCTATTTTTAGCTATACCTAAGTGAGAAGAATAGGCAATACCCTGTCTATCCATCTTTCCAGAAGTAGAAGGCCCTGGTTCTTTTTTAAGAATGTAAGATGAAGACCTCAAAGAAAGATTCTGTTGTTAAAGATCTAAGGCCCACATTCCATATTAGTTAGTAATTAACTAATCCTTTGTTAATTCCAACAGTACTCAGAATCATTAGTAACTGAGAAGTAAATAACTCAAGTCCACTTACACATAGTATCTACCACGATCTTCTAGTTACCACAGTTCCCCAACAGTGGTCTATGCTTTTGACACTATCCACCTAACTAAGATACCCTTCTTTAATAAAAAAAAAAAAAAAAAAAAAAAAAAAGAACATGTCTTTGGTCTACATTGCTCATGGAAACTTCTAATATTTTTAGAGGATATGATTTATCTCTGACTATATATGTGCTATAAATTTGTTAGTTAGAACCAGAACACCCAGCATTTGGCACTTTTATCCAAATACCTGCGAACTCTGCTTTGGAAGTCAATTAGGAGGAGATACTCTGAGTAGCTTCACTCCCTCTCGAGTCTTCAATTACTTACTATTTACAGATATTACCCAAATAATGGCTCCAGCTCAGAGTTGTCTTCTGAGCTCCAGAATTATATATCCAACTGACCAGCTGGCCATATGGTTTGTCTCTTCAAACTCAGCATCACCCAACGTAACCATTGATACTGTCTTCCCTATCCCCACTCAACAAAACTAGTCTTTGTCTATTAATGATATGCCCTGTGCAAAATATATAACACCCTTTTTGTAAATTTCATATAGCCAGTTGATTCTAACAGAATGCTTTTATTGCTTTTTTTTGGCAAACTCTTAGAACCATAGTCAACTTATGGCTTCAACTAATGAATGAGAGCATTTCTGACATGTATGTTGGCTGATAGTTTACATTAAGGAGTAAGATAACAGGGAACAACGAAGATACAGGTTTTGTCCGCGATGGGAATATGTTCTTTGCTGAAGCAAATAATCATTTTTGCATACTGGAAGAATATTTTCTCAATTTTGCATGACATTAACAATGAAACATCTGCAAATGTGACACATTTTAAAATTTGATCTGAATCATTAACATTTTTCTCCTTCGCTTTCTTAAGTCTAGAAAATCAACAATACAATAAATCAAGCCCTGATTTATGGCATTTGACAATTACCAAGGAATAAATCCTTTCACCGTGGCTGATTTCAAGCTACCAATGTGACATAACTGAATGTGGATTGGAAAGATTTACACAATAGCATGCCATCAAGCAGTATTTCACCATAGAAAAACAATAGACATAAATAACCTCAAGAGCACAGATAATAGCAAAATGTAGTAAAATAATTAGAAAGTGATGACTTTTGAGTATTTATTGCTTTTTGATATAATTTAATTGTAAGATGATATAACTTAATTTTTAATAATGTCTATGTTTAACAACCAACTCATGAAATTTCTGAAAATTTAACTATCAGTTCTTACAAACCAGTGTGAGCCAGGTCCAACACATTATTGTAAGTATCCAATCTAGAGCCAGATGATTCTACCTTAAAAAATGCCTTAAACCAGTTTACTTTTCCTCATTTCTTCCATCATCTCTCTATTCCATATTGTTATTATTACTCTTTTTATTAGACACTCAAGATAGCCTCTTGTTTTTCTACGTCTATACTTAATCCTTCCCAACTTATTCTTTCTCCTTTGCTCAGCCAGTGTAATTTCCTTAAAATGCCATATGATCATGTTGACCAATGCCTTTATTAATTTGTTTATTCAAGCACAGTGTTATTCAGCACAGTTTTATGTCCTAGGCACTATTTTAGTTGATTAGGATAAATGTGTAAACAACAGGCAAAAATTCCTGTCTTCGTGGAGAGGGTAGTCTACCTTTGGGCAAATGGGGAGATATAGACAATACACAAAGCATAATAAATAAACTGTTCTCTGTATCAGAAGGTTATGAGTGCTCCAGGGAGAAAAATGCAAAGCTAGGTAAAAAATAGAGATGGCACAAAAGTTACAATATTAAGTCTGGTGCTCAGGTTAAGCCCTATAGACGAGGCAAGATTTCAGCAAGGACTTGAAGAAAGTCATGGTTAGCTATTTAGATTTGGGGGGATATAGCCAGTGGACACAGAGACCAGTGGAGCTTGAGTAGTGTGAGCAGGGGATAGAGGTGAAAAAGAAATGTCAGAGAGCTAACAGACAAAGTATGGGGGGACCTTATAGGTCATTGTAAAACCTTCAGCGTTTACTCTGATTTAAATGGGGAACCACTGCAGGGTTTGGTGCACAGAGAAGTGTTGAACTTTTTAAGCACATCCCTCTTGCTTAAAATCCTCAGTGGCTTCCCATTGCTTTTAAGGCAAAGTCTAGTGTTTATCACAGCCTACCAAGCCACAGATGATGTGACTTTTGTGCCATCTCGCCATCCTAACCTCTTGCTTCTCTCTCTCCCCACTTCCTTCCCTCCTGTGATTCCCTCAGGTCCTTAAATAGGGTGCTACTTTCTATTTTGGGTAAGTGCATCAGCATCAGACACTCACAGCTACCTGAACTTGTCCTTCATAATGCTTGTATGCTAAATGATTAATTTGGATTTCATGATTAGTTATTTGTTGTCTATATTGCCTCCACTGCTACTCTTTGCTAGAAAGAAAGCTAGATTCAAGTAGGGATTTCTCTTCTGTTCACTAATTTATCTCAAACAATTAGACCAGTGCTTAACACAGAGTAGACACTTAAATATTTGTTGAATGAATGAATGTCTTATGTATTGAAATAGTCATAGTGTTTAACCCAGGGTCAGTCTCATGTAGACATTCTGCAATATTTTTTGTTGAATGAATAATCAATGATTGGATGAATGAATAGATGATTGAATGAATGAAAATGAGGAATAAATGAAGGACTTTTGTATTTGTGTATTCTCAGTAGTGAACCCCAAGTCTGAGTCATGGTAGGTACTCTGTAATTCTTTTTGTTGAATGAATAGACGCTCGCATGGATGGATGAATGGATGATTGAATAAGTGAAAAAAAATGAATGACTGAAGGAACGAATGAATGAATAGTCTTTAGTATAGTCAGAAGAGTTTCCATCCTCCAAAAAGAATCTCTCTTCTGCCCAGAGTGGGCCACTTGATCGGCCTATTAGTTCTCTACTTGGTTTCCTGCCATGAATATATTTTGAAGAACATTTTTATTAGCTTTGGAGTGACTTGCAAGGTACTCTTGGATTCTCTTTTGGCTCGCCTGCGTTCTTGTTCACACCTGACCTGCCATAGCTTGCGGATCTCCCCGGGTTCCTTACTTGGGCCACATTTCCAAGTGTCCCTTTGATCTCTGGCACATACTGTTGCTGGGCTTCCAATAAGGTGTTTTTAAACAGTCTCCAGACTTCCTGTGGCTTATTGACTTTTTAAATTATTCCTTTCATTTGTTTTTCCTAACCGGTGCCTACACTTGTTCTTAGGTTCCCTTTATAAAATCGAGTAACCACACGATATATAAATTTCCTCTCCCAGCCCAAAATGGTCACAGTGTTGCGATCACTCAGAGATACTTTTTCTTCCAGGTCCTGCCCACCACTCAAAGCTGAGTCTAAAATATTTTTCTTCCTTAATAATTCCAAAAGGCATTTTTCTGAGAGGAGGTCATTTATCTTATCCAATTATATATTTGTAGTCTCTAATGTGAACTGTGGATAAATTAGTCCCCAAGATAGTACAAGAGCACGCTGTGTATATGTGCTATAGAATGTGTGTGTGTGTGTGTGTGTGTGTGTGTGTGTGTGTGTGTGTGTGTGTGTGTGTACTTTATAACGAACAGGTGGTGCTTTGAAACCCATCTCATTTATTCCAACTAGCAAAGTCTCTAATCATGATTGCTCTTTTACAGAAACCAAAAATCTATTCAAGTAGGAGTGGGAGAATGCTTTTAGTTCCCAACTACAGAGATCAAATGCTGGTTTGTTTCTTTCTTGTCCTATTTTTCTCCTACCAAGTCCTTTTTGGAGAAACAGTTCAGCAACCAAAGAGAAATAGAAAACCATTTAACATAACGAAAAAACCAGCCTTCACTTTCTGTAACCAACCATTTCATCGGTCAGGATTTTTCCTACCAAAGATGTTTATTTTCAAACATTTGCTGTATTTGGCTAAAAGGTATGTTCTTTGCTGCATTTAATAGTCATGCGTATGCTACCCAAAGTAGAGATCACAGAGTTTTCATCTGCAAATTTTTACCAGACTAAAGTGGACGAAAAAACATGTTAGAAATTTGAGCCTGTGGTGTATATATATACTTCTCACAAATATTTTAGCAGACTGGCTTGTCCCCAAAATTTTATATGATAAAACACTTACATTGTCGATGTTTACTCAGATTCTATCTAGATTGTGGTGCAAATGTAATAGTTTTTGTTTTAAATAGTGAAAACTGAAAATGTACTTTTTTCCACTTCAAACTTTTGAGTTGGTCAAGTTGTAATGAAGAAGCTTTAAAAATTTGGTGATACGTTTTCCACCCATGGTATTGACATATGCACATAATTACCTTTCTTTTTTTCTTTTTGATACAATTTCATTATTTGTCATGCTGGCCTGGTGCACCAATAAAGCCAAAATATCATATTAGAATTCATGACAGTTTTCACATTGTATTATCAATATGTGGAAATAATTGTCTGCTCTGAGATTAAATTACATTATTGTGTATCTTTTTCATGCCTAATAAATAATGATGGATGGCTTTTATTTTCATCACCACCTGCAACCATTTAGTCACCCCTTGATTGTTGAAGATAAAATAATAAAAGGCAAGTGTTATGTTGCAAGCAGAAGAACATAGTCAAAACAGTTGTAGGTTCCTTGTTCCTGTTTGTATTATTTTAGTCCCTAAAGAGCAATGCATGGTGATCTATAAAAGATACTAACCTGGGAGAAACACGGCAAACAGTTCACATAAGTGAGAGGAGAAAGTGGGAAAATATTTTTTTCTAGTAGAATAATAATTATTTCTTGGTGCACGATTCTTAATCTGAAAATGAGTTTTTTGTTCTGCTGTGCAAATCAGTTATGTGCAATTAGAATGCAAAGCAGAGGCACATCTTACTGTTTAGCCTTTTTTAAATAGAAATGAAAACAGCCCGGAAATTGTAGCAAAGTTGAAAATGCATGCTAGGTAATTTTGAAATCCAAAGACATAAAACCATGCATAATAAAAAGGCCACTCTAAACTCATTACATTTTTTGGAATTGGCAATTGGAAGGCTTAATTTTAAAATTAGAACTTACATGTTTGGAAACTTATTAACTATATTTTGAATGGTCAAGTGCATGACCAACTTCAAGGTGTGTTTTGTTTGTCTTCCTTCATTACAATTCCGCTGCTTCGTAATTTGGTTTTATCTACCTCTGGCCTGCTCAGGTTTTTCTTATTTTTTTTTTAATTGCCCAACATTATGCTTAATAAAAATTGATTTACCTTTTTTGTTGAAATTTTGAATTAAAATTATGATCAGCAAATGCTGTGAGTCTAAAGGAGAAAAGAATCTCCCCAGAGTTTTATGATGCCATTATCTTTCATCCCCAAAGAGTGTCAAGCTTTTTTATAAAATAAGTATATGATGTTTATAATGGAATGTAGTCATTTGATCATTTCAGTTACAACAGTGAGGTAAGAAAGCAAACTGTAGACAAAATCTTTTTTGCTATTTGGTTATGAGTCACAGGTTGACTCTTTCCAGAATAGTTTCACATGTTTGGCTCTATTATCTTTAAAATCAAAAGATGACAATCTCAGGCATAGCAGAGACTCAGACCAAAAAAAAAAAAAAAAAAAAAATCCAAAGGTAATCCTATCAAATGTCAAGTTACTGCAGAGAAATGGCTTGAAAAATAGGCCAATAGTCCATTATTTGACGAACCCCACATGAACACTTAGGCTGGCAGAGTCTGTCTTTCAGCTGGGCATTCTATTAATGTTCTTCCCAATTGTTTTAGAGCATCCGTTTAAAAAGGACAGAAGGGCTTTCCCCTTGTTTATGGCTGTTTTGCTATCTGACTACCCATCTCCCTCCATAATTAAATGCCATGAATAAAATAATAAACATAATTTTATTTGTACCGTTACTCACTGAAGAAATTACATCTTTACATTTCCTGCGAGAATCAAAGAGCAGTGATGCTTGTTTCCTTCACGTTTGGGAGAGATGTGCAGAAGTCACAGGTTTTTCTAGAATCTCTGAGCCTAGGATGGATTTTGCAGGTCAACAACCTTTGAGACGAATCATTTTAAGCGCGTGCACATATATTTTTTCCTCCCCTGATGATTGACATTTCACCTGGCCCACGTAAACACCTTGGAAGATTTGTTCTGTAAAACAGACTTGCATATAAATCACCCAGAACTTAAAACTGGGACGTCTATCCGTGGGCATAAAGCCATACACTCTAAAGAAAGTACGGTTTAGCACATGCTACATAACTCTTCTAATTAGAAGCCCCTGCTAGTCTTTTGTCCCACAGTGTTCTGTGAAAGTCCTATGAATCTAAGGCTTTACCCAAATGTACCTCACCCAAGGCAGCCCAGCCTCATTCCCTGATAACAGAAAGTTCTAGAATGACATCCTCATGGGATAGTCTTATTTTTCTCTTGCATTATCTCTCGTCTATTGGGATTTTTCTTCAGCCAAAGTCTCTCTGATGTGACCTATCAAAAAGAAAGAAAAAAAAAAATAAGTTGAATAACTGCACCATAAATACACAAAATGGAAATGCTGAACTAGCTCTGTTACAATAAATCATTCTTAGTGCTGTAATCTTTTTTTTTTTTTCCCCTTTACTTTCACATTTTCTATCATCCTAATGGTTTGCTAGTTCTAATAATCTTTTCTGAGCCCGGGCTACGTATTTGAAGAAGTTTTCAATATGCATCAAAATTATCAACTTTCTCACCTTGGATATGGACAAGCAGGGAATGTCTGAGCAAAACAATGTACATCCAAACATGCAGCTGAAATATCAGAACCTGAAAACTCCCTGCCATTAGCAGCTAAGAGTTCAGTGCTGTGGGTAACAGCAGTTGCTCTGCACTTCTTGGAAAACCATTTGGGAAAAAAATACTTTGAACTAATAAAATTACTGTAGGAATGACAACAAATGTCAACATCTGTGAAGACTTCTAAGCACTTTTGACATTTAAAAATTATATACACAATTTTATAATTTTGGGGCAAGTCACCTATTTATAAATGTAATTTTTAACATCAGGGGGAAAAAAGCACTGCATCTAAAATATAGAGTTAATGTTCAAAACATGACCATCAGATAAGTAATTTTGGATAAAGATTTTTAAAATAAACTTACTAACTGAGCAGTAAATATTTGTTTAATTGGACATTCTAAATGTTGAAATTTGTTAGTCATTTCGGTTGAACTCTTGTAGCACCATGAGATTGCTTTCACTTTTCCAGCATCCGTTTTAAGTCATGTCAGTGTTTAGAAACCAGTCCTGGGTTCCCGAAAACACTGCGTTAGGGAAGAAAAAACAGACTCTTTGGCTGGGGCTGTGGAAGGAGGGTGGGACCTTATGAATTACGTGACTACGTAAGATGTGGACAATTTTATTTTGGCAACAAATTCAGGCTTTTGCATTGGGTTTTTTTCAGACTGTTGATTCAAATACACATGCACAAATCACCTACGAAAAGCAAGACTCTTACTCAACTTCTGAGCACAGATGACCACTGATTGGTCCATGGTATCTTCCAGGCCACAGTACCCAGAGTTCAGGAATCCTGAGAGCCACAAAATGATCCGTCCAGAGGTTAAGTGACTAGGATGGCCATGTAATTATTCAGAGATGGATTCAGATCATGTCCCAAATCTATGCGAAGAAAGGTACATATTTGATGAATAGTGAAGATGATGTCACAGATCGGCTTTCAGCCTTTGGTGGAGTGTTCAGTACTCTCAGGTGTCTTCAAAATTTTCCGTAAAGTACTTAGAACCTAGCACTTTATGCAGTGATCATTTCCCAGGTGAAATTGTACACGGAACTCATTGAAATGTTTCCCTGGCTAGATGTTTATTTGGAAACCCCCAACCAAAAATACGGAAATGATTGGTGAAAGTTATGGCACATACCATTGGGCCAGTGGACTTTCCTTAGCGACAAAATAGGGTCACCATCTCTAACCCACATGTCCAGGCCAAGGACAATCTGATGTAGCTCCATGATAGCACATTTTAAACTTTTCTTAAAGTTCAGGAATATATCTTGCGGAATCCGTCAGTACTTCAGAAGCATGGCTCGCCAAATCAATCAATCTAGTACAAAGTTTGTTTTTAGAATTCAAGTTCCTTGTTACTGCTTTGCAAGCAGATGTCTTCAAAGATATAATATGGTGAAGAGATTATGTGATTTTTGGGCGTAGCAATTCTGCCAGTTATAATTAAAAGGGCCAACATCCAAGTTTTGTTTTCTTTATAAACACTGCAGAGTGTGTCAGTGGCCAATCTAAAATTACCCACAGAGGAGCGTGCGCTCTCTTCTTTAGCACAAGATAATGAAGATGGTGTGTGAAACGCACTGTGGTTATAATAAGCTGATGGACTTGCAGTCCTACGCACAAACTTGTCCAAATGTAATTATAAAGAGTTTTCAGAGAATTGTTGCTTCCTAAACTGACTAGTCAAGTGACTCAAAAGTTGGTATCAACCAAATGAACGGGCTGACTTTGAAAGGAGTGCAACTGCACCCTAGAAAAACGACTACTTGCAACCCATCGTGCTTTCTGGCCGGGAAAAGATGTCTTCGAGAAGCGTCTCTGTGCAGGGCAGTCCATTTGGCATTCTCTGCATGTGTTGCTTCTGGAAAGGTGACATGTGTCTAAAAATAACAAGCAACAAAGGCTGAGCGTCCAGCTCTTTCTCCCACGTGTGGGGGACAGGGAACCAGTGTGAACCTGCGCTGATATTTGTGTGGTTGCGAGGGTGTGTTTGCCTGCCTCCACTGCCTCACTCACAAGGGGAGAGAGAAGATGGGGCCCAGAGAAGGCCAGGGAAGCCCTCAATCATAAGCTTCTGTCCCCGTGGTTTTCAAATACAGAAAGGAAAACAATCTGTAGAAAAGATTCGCCATCTCCACATACGATTCTCCCGGGTATTAAGAGACAGTCTGAGACAGATTGATATTGGTGCCAGAGATCTGGGTACATCAGAGAGAGAAGCCAAGAAGTTCTTTCTCCTTTGTGCTTTGGGCATAATCCTTCACAAATTCTGGGGAGAAACCAGGACATCTTGATAGTTTCTACGTAATGAGAGTTGGGGCAACCCAATGCCTTTTATGGGGAAGCTCTTGGGTGGCTGCTACACATGAGTGGCCTGTAGGTGTCCAAACGACAGGGGTGCTGAGGCCACCAATGACAAAAGTCTCTCTCAAAGCAGCCTCCTAGTTCCCTGCCATTTCATTAGTTTTGGATCTTGTCAGCGGCCTACGGCAAATGTCTCCTGTCTCAAACTTACCAGATTGAACAACTAGATGATCTGTAATATTAAGAGTAAACAACAACAACAAAAAAAATGACACAAAATTAGAAGTAACTGAAGTTTACCAAAACATCAATCATCTAATCCCAAAAACTTTTTCAGTGCTGAACAGTTTTTATATTTCCTTTTCTTCATGGGGTATATATATTTTTGTGTGTGTAAAAATCATCTTTTATTTTTTTTTCACAATAATCTCAAGGGTTTATCATACAATTATCTAAACAAAAGAATTTTAAATTCATTTTGAATTTAAAAGCTATACTTTGTATCAGCACATACTTTTAGAAAATTTGGGAGCACAGGAAGTAACAGAAAGTCATAAAACCAAGTAAACACAAAGGATTATCCCAGTTTATACAGTTAGATAGCTGAAGAAATCAAAGAAAATACAAGAACTTTGTATGTAAATTGTAGATTAGCTAATTGTCAGACTTTAGCATTTCCGTAAACACGGTGGTCAAAAATTTTAAAGAGAATCGGATGCCTGGGCTTAAAATGTAACCATAATGTTTATTTTAAAGAGAACAATTTTTTTTTGACCACGTAACAGGGGTATACATCTATTGATAGGTGACTCATATTATCACAGATTTGCTTCATGTAAATATAAGTACATGGTCATGTTCAATCCGTTCCCCCATGATGCAGCCAGAGCTGAGTTTTCCAAAGGGGGAAAGGCAAATCTGATTCTTTAGAATCTGGGGAAAGTGTAAAATACTTACTCTAACCCGGTTTGGTCACTGCGTTCTCGTCTAGCCTTGTTGTCTTGCACTGTTTTCCTTCCCTCTCTCTGTTCTGCCCACTCCGGCCCTCTGCCATGTCGTCTCACGTGGCCACTGCCTATCTGCCCCTCTTCCTCTTAGGTGCCTCCCTAAATAAGGCAAATACTTCTATTTTTCCGTCCAATAGGATGGTGATTCTCTGTGTCACAGAAACGAGTGTGGTTATGATTTTACATTTATATGTGTGATGCATGGGTTAACATCTACTTTCCGGACGATAAGCTCCATGAGAACAAGAACCATGTCTATTCAGCTCATTATTGCATCCCCTGAACTTATCCAATGCTTGGAACTCAGCACTCAAGAATATTTCTGAGTGCTCACTTCGGCAGCACATGTACTAAAATTGGAACGATACAGAGAAAATCACATTGGCCCCTGCACAAGGATGACATGCAAATTCGAGAAGCGTTCCATATTTATATAGCGCATGTTCTCACTCATATGTGGGAGCTAAAAATATTGATCTTATGGAGACAAGAGAGAATGATGGTTAGCAGAGGCCAGGAAGGGTAGTGGGGAGAGTGGGATGAAGAGGGGATGGTTAATGGGCACAGAAATACAGTTAGATGGACGGAATAAGGTCTAGTGTTGGGGAGTACAGTAGGGTGACTACAGTTCATAATAATTTATTGTCTATTTCCAGATAACCAGAGGAGTGGAGTTGGAATGTTCCTACCACAAAGAAATTATAAATGTTTGAGGTGCTTACCCTAATTTGATCATCACACATTGTATGCCTATATCAAAACATCACATGCACCCCACAAATATGTACAACTATTACGTATCTATAAAATTTTTTTAATTAAAAAAAATATTTCTGAGATGAGGGAATAAATGTCCAGATACATTGCAATTATGTTTTCCTATGTTACAAAGGCCATATATCTATAGTACATCATATCTGGTGGAACTCCTAAGGAGTATGGTTGGGGACTTCTCTATGATACTATCATTACTAATCAGGTTAAGTAACCCGAGTTGCTGAAACACACAGTCTCAGCGTATCAGCTGTTCAACACAAGCGAGATTGATGGTTCAGTCTTGGCTCGGTCAACCATATGGGTGGGAAATGAGAGATTGCTCTGCTCCACAAAGCCATGCAGGGACCCAGGCTCCTTCCTTCTATGCTAATCTTCCCCCCCTTAAATCTCAGAATCCCCCTGAGATTCTTGGCATCTTGTCACCCAACAAGCAAAGAAAGCCAAGGGTGAGGTCCTAAGTGGATGTATCACTTCTATCCACATTCTGTTGGCCAAAACATACTCGTAAGTTCCCGCCCCATTGTGAGGCAGGCTGGAAAATGTGGCCTTCCTACTGCTACACATCATTTCGTTTCGGCTGCAATCAGGTAAAATGACTTAAAATTTGCTAGCAGTTACTGGATCCTCTAAAAATTACATTACCCGTGAGGAAAGGAGAGCTACTCGAAACCAAACTCTCAAGTAAGGAAAACGCCAACATTAAATGGACCGATTTAGTGGTATTGTGTCTGTCTAGGAATGTGCTGCATGGTTTGGTAAATACAGTTTTCCTACTGCAGAGAATCACAAAACAAGTACATTTTGAAAATGAACTTTGAAGAATCAGCTGGAGGGTATACACATTTTCATATTCACTTTAGGATTCTTCATTTTCATATTGTACTAGTTAATGTGCCAAAATGAAAATAGCTTCCCACAAAATGGAAGTTGCACTGTAAAGTTGGAATTGGTGTTATCTTTTGCCGCGTTACAATGGGATCTCAGAAGGAGTGATGTAAGTGTGGAAGTAGGATCCTCTCCTTGAATGTTTCCCTGAGGTTCTGTCAGCCAGATCAGGAAAATAAAAACGTATGCAGGATTGACTTTTCCATCACCAGACACAGAAAGAGCCTGGTAGAGAACTCAGTTGAAAGAGGACACGTACATAACTGATTGGCAGTATCGTAAAGACACCATTTTAGGCTTGACATGGAAGATATTGTTGAAGAATAATGTATCTGAGAAAAAAAATCAGCTCGCTCTATACAACTGCCAAGTTCAGTGTTACTCTACCTAAGGCATCTGTCTCAACCTTAATATTTGGGAGAGGTTTTTGTCTTTTAATTGAAGTCGTTCCTTTGAGGAAATACGTAGCATGCATCTATTTTTGCTCTTCCATGTACAAAGCAGACATGGAACTGGATTTCAGATTCAGCGACAGAGGAAGGCTAAGATTAAATAGGTGGCCTATGAAATGAATTGAATCGTTTGTTTCATGGGGGCATGCTTACCAATTTTGTGCTTTTGTCTTTACTAGTTGGCAACTCATTGAATACCCTTTATTATTGCTTTCTCCCATTTCGAGGGGAGGAAAGGACAGTGGTATTATCCTTCATGGTCAGTACCTCCATCTGTCATCTCCCTTCTTAGACGATAAAAGGTTACATCTCAACCAAGTCCTGTATTTTCCTGACCCTAAAGCACACCATTTCTTATTTACCACTAAGGAAGAAAAACTAGTGCTACTTCGACTATAACGTAATGCTTTCTTATCACCTAGAATTTTTATTCTATACTTACCAAAAGAACAGTCTTAGACTTAGACACATATTTTTTCATCATATTTCACACTTGTGCAAACATAAAGAGTAAAACATAAGTAAAATAAATTTGTTAAAGTATTCCTAAAACTTCTGCATATTTATAATTCAACCCTTCTGAATTCATTTGTGATGCAGTTGTTGACGTTTATGGTTTTTAATACACTCTAATCTCCTGCGCCATCGTGAACATTGAGATGTTCTTAAAAGAATGCTTAAAACATTGTTCCACTGTTGTCTCCAAGACCTTCCTCCAAACAGCCGACACTCAGGTATGCAGTAAGTTTTTGTAAGCACAGGTAGTAGTAACTCTGTTACAACCACGGCCTGGGCGGTAGCGGCATTAAGCTGTGAAAAAAGAATGTTGAGAATTTGTTAAATACTATGTATTGTTGAAGGTGCATCTGAAAACATAGCATAACCCAATGGCTCATCTAAATACTCTAATTTATCAGCTGTTTTTAGAATATGAAATATAACTACCATCACATATCTTTTCTTATTTAGCCTTTTTTAATTAATAGATTTAATTGTATTGGACAATCCTTTCTTCTTGGTATTTAAACTCTTCAAATTATGATTACAACGAATTTCTTATTCACTGTGTTCATTGTTATTCACAAATTATTTTTATAGAAACAACAAACTTTCCGTGAAATTCATGTACACAAGTGTATATTAAAATCGTTACAGTTCTGTCTTTACTCAAACTTTTTAAATTCAAATTTTAACTCTCTCTAGCCTCTCAAATTCAACGCAGTTCAAAAGAGGCATTCCTCAGGTATTGTTATATTATATTCCTGAAGAGCTATGGATAAGTCAGATGTTCTTAAGTAGAATCACGGTTTTCTATCATCTTAGATTTTTACATCAGAGTTGATTTTCTTAATTTCTGCTAGATAGTAACACTCCACCCTCTCCCCAAACTGGCTTTTAACTTTCTCTCTCTCACTTTCACCTACCTCTCTTTTTAAGATAGATAAAGTTATGTAACTTTAGCTTAACTTACTTGGGAGTGCTCAATGTTTGAAATAAGCTCTCTACAAATACTTTTGTGAAGTCTTAAAAATCCATGTGTATGGTGATTAATAAACCCAATGATTATCTGGTTTAGATTTGTTTTGTTTTATGGGCTGGCTTAAATTGGGGACATTTCAGCTTTCATTTATGAAGTAACACCCCTAAACATGTTCGGTTGAACACCGTAACCTACCCTAACAACCTTGCCATAAAAGCAAAGGATTCCTTATCAACTCTATTATTTTTTATTTGTGTTTTAATTGTTTTTTTCTGTGTGTGTTTTAAAATACATTCTCCATGGTAGTAACTATGTGAGTCTTAGAAATGCAACTAGACAGATGTACTGACCACGGTTACCAAGGGAGCAGTTTCCTTGGCGATGGCCAACAGTCATCAAAGCAGTTCACGTTCTCTTTCCTTCCCATGTGACTTGCTCTCACATGTTTCAAAACTTGGGTAGTGGAAGCAGCTCTTTGTAAATCATAAGCCTCTACCCACTCAGCACACCACCAATTTTCAAGAAGCAGGCAAGTAAGAGCGGGTGGTAAATTGTTCATGATGTTCTTTGAGAAGTTTCACAAGGGCCCCAAGCCACAATTCACCGTGAAGGATTTCTGGTCTGTCCAACTTTCAATTTCAAGCCAGAATTTACCCCAGGCATTTGATGAAGATCCAAACATTGTACCGGCCAATGCCCAAGAGTCAAAGCTGCAAGAGATCCAATAACAAGGACAAACTCTTTCACAGAGTAAATATTTTCTAGTGGTTAAAGAGAGAGGTATAAAGAATCAAGTATTTTCTCAACTATGACTTGCAATCCAACTGTGTTGCCTCTGTCTATATTTCTACAAGTCCTGAATGAGAATATTAATACCTACTTGTAGAATACATTTTGATCCTCTAATAAAAGTCTATGATTAAGATGGGTTGATTGTTTTTAATCTTAAGAAAAGTTAGGAAAAAATTATTTAGTTACATTCTTGAATCTTGAAAAATTAAAGTGGGTTGCAAAAACTACAATAGACTATTGTTTTTGCAAACAGGGCATAGAACATGATTGGTATGTAACTGCTGAGAGGTAGGCCTCCATGTGAATGTCTTCCATGCGCAATGTCATTTTCTCCTCACAGTAACTCTGGCTGGCATGCATTATTATTTTTCTCATTTTACACATGAAAAACAGAGGCTCTCAGATAATAGTTCGTTAAATTTCTACCAGTAGTAATTAGTGTGAGGATTTGAACTCCAGGCAAACTGACTGCAGATACCATGGTCATCTCCACTGCTCTACAATACTCCCTCAGTATGTGTGCAGACTCCCTTCTTTGTCAATTATCATGCACCCATTGCTTTTCTTTCCTCCTATTCTCCTTCCTGCATAGATATGGACTCTTGCAACTGTGTATAAAATCCAAGAATCCAATACATCAATGCAGAGTTGTGAAAACATAGAAAAAGAATTTGTAATAAATTTCCAAAAGTTTTTGCCTAACTACAAATTTTGGAAATAAGAAAAATACCAATGGAGACATTCATGTCCCCAAAGGTATTAAGAAATATAGTTGCGATACAGGGTTGAGCAGTCATGTCAAACTTAATCAGATTGTTTATCCATAGCATTCATTTCCTTGCACTAGAATTATTTCAGCATATTTTTTCCAACGGAGTTTCAGTTTGAGGCTCCACATATGCAAAGGCAGGGAGGAAAAAACAGAAAAGAGTAACAAATATTACTAATATTAGGGATTGGGTCTGAAAAAATGAAGGCAGATAAAAGCAGTATGTGTTATACTACACTCTAAGCAGTATTTGTAGGCCAGATTGAGTTAAGAGCACATTCTCTTCTAAGAAGGATTTGAGGATTGGCTACACCCCCCTCCAACCAATCGATAGTTTAAAATTTTTTGTTTCTAGATGAATCTTTCTCCTTAGTATATATCTCATATTCCAAAATTAAACATGAAACTATTCTCCAATGTCTGCCTTTCAGAGAAAATTTAAAAGCCATTCTTAATTTGGTCATTGGGCACAAAGTATTAAGTATTTGCAGTATCTTTTTATCCTTTTAAAAATAGATACCTCCTAACTATGGCCCATTACCACTGCGTCTTTAACAGCCACGTTGTGGTTTGGGGGTTGTTGTTTTTTTTTTTTTAAGTGACACAACGTGACTGATGTAATCTGGCATGATTCATTACGATGTCAAGCATCAGCAGAACATTTTGAAAAAATATTCATCAAAATCTATTACTGTAGAAATTGCCACTTGCAGATTCTTTTTCTGCTTAATTTCCTGCGTGGTGAAACAGCACCTTGTTGACGTCAGGGGACATGTTTTTAGGAAGTGTGGTTATTAAAGTAAGTGTTCCTGAAGCCCCGGGATTACCTTAAGGCTTGCCACTAGGCATCTAAGGAATAGCAAGCAAAATCTCAAAGAAGTTTCTCCCACCTACCCACTATCTGTGGCTAAAAGAAATGTAGTGTTGTGACTCCTGCTCTTACTTGATCTGTCTTTTTGACTAGCAGGGATGAAGGTCAGTATGTTCAGGTTGGCCGAAGCTTAATTAGACAATGATAAAGGGAAGGAGAGCTAGGTCATGGGCTCCCCTGGCTGGCTGTTGCTCACATGGATGGGGAAGATTTTTGCTACATAAAGCTCAGGGTCAAAAGGCAAGAATCAAACGCCTCTGTTTTTTCTCTCCAACAGACAGACATTCATAGACTGGCTTCACCATCCATGTTGTAACTGGCAGCGACCCCGATAGAGGCCAGTGACAGCCCTGTTTGCAAACACCCTAAAGCCAGATCAAACTGATGGTCATAGGACACCGAGGGCACAATTCCTTGCCTGGCTTGTGCCTCAGTGTCCCTCTTAGGAGCAAGATGGAGAAGGGCTATAAGTCAAAAAAAATATTCTGAGCCAATATAGATCACCATTATATTATTAGATTAAACAATTCTCTAGTTTCAATGTAATGTTGTTTCACTTGTATATTAAACCTTTTCTTTAACAAAAAAGGAATCCATCTCTCCAAAGCTAATATTTACTATATCTGCTTAAGCAGATTCAATAATTGCCAGATGAAGCCTCATTTTGGCCAGTACTTAAATGTCTTTTCAACTGGTTTGTAAAATATTTCGTGTTTGGCTAACTCCTAAGATCATCATCCTACCAATCAGAAATTGTTTCTTCCTTTATACTTGACATGCAATGAGTTATTAAAATGCTACAATTTTTAAAAAAGATTTGTGTGAAGTTACCTGTTTAGAGATACATCTTAAAACTTACCAGAATTTTTTTTTAAAAGAAAGATCCTTTGGAGTAGATTCACAATTTGTTTTTCAAAAATTACTTTGGCATAAAAATTCTCTTCTGCCTCAATTTCATGTGTACTACCAAAATGCACATCATGTTTTCCATGACTGTATTTTTTTAGCTTCTTGCCATGCCCCCTGCCATTTTTATATTCTATGTTATGAGTGTGGCATACAGCAAAAGTATGCATTCAAAAAGGTTCGTTGAGCACATACTAGGTGCTAGTCAGTGTACTAAGCCCTGAGAACACACATTAAACAAAACAATGTATCCCTCTCTCATTTATAGTGCTTACCTTCTATGGGGATGATAGAAAGTAACCAAATGCATTCGTAAATACATAATGTGTGAGATTTGATGAATGCTAGTAAGAAAAAAAAGTAGAGTGAAGGTATAGGAAATAGTGGAGACACTCTGATTCATTTGCTCATTTATTCAAAATATATTTATTAAACACACTAAGCACCCATTATGTGCTAGGCTAGAATGACGTAGAAGGCAAGACAGACATAAGCCCTGGCTTAAAGCTCATTATAGGAGACAGAAACTTCAATATAACCAGTATATTAAGTATCTTGAACCCTAATGGGGTGGTACAGTCATGAAGTGGTACAACCATTACTTTCAGGTGTGCCCTATCCATGTTTCCTTTCCTATCCTTTAATGATACATTGGAGCTTCTGTCTGGGATCTCCAGAAAGCCTTGAAGGCATCTTCCTCACACAGAGATCACCATGGTGTGGCTTAAGTTCTTGTGATGCCTCAGTCTCCACCCAAAGCTTTTTAGAAGGTAGACTTCCAAGGTAAAGAGCTGGCAAGATAATGTGAGCCTGGTCCAATTGACTCACACAAAACTGGTGTGTGCTTGTTGTATCAAGTAAGCTATACAGGATGGTTCACTGTTGCCCTTTCTTCACCTACTTCTCTCTCTCTCTCCAGTTAATTTTCTCACGTTCAAAAGGGCACAGGGATAGATCAACAAGGATGGTATACAACAAGTGTCCAACTAGAAAGTGGAATCCCAATCTTTCCTCCTGCAGACACCCACTATCTCTTCAAGAGAGTGTCTTGAAGCTCCCTCACTTGGTTAGGGGAATAGACCATTCTATTTTCATTCTCCACAAGGAGGGAAGGAGAAAGCCACAACTTTGCTCTCAGCATCTCTAATCTTTCATACTCTTTACATTTTATAGAGTCGAGTGGGAAATAAAAATTATGAGATATGAAAAGCAGGAAAATGTGACATACAATCAAAAGAAAACATAGCCAAAAGAAGCAGACCAATAGATGACCCAGTTATTGAAATTAGCAGACAAAGCCTTTAAATAACTATTATAAAGGTATTGAATATTTCATTGAAAAGGATAGATATAATGGGGGTATTTTTGGCAAGAAATAGAAACTTTCCAAAGAACCAAATGGAAATTCTAGTGTCAAAAATATCTGTTATTTTAAAAATCCATGGGAGGGGCTTATCTACAGATTAGATACCAAAGAATAAATAATTAATAAAGGCAGGTCATCAATAAAAAGGTATTCAGATTGAAGCTGGAGGTAGGGGGAGTTGAAAAACTTAAATATATGCAGAGAACATCAGTAAGCTGTGAGATAATTCCAAAAGGTCTAATCATATAATTGGAGTCCTGTAAGAAAATAGAGAATGAAGCAGAAAAACATTTCAAGAAATGATGTTGAATTTTCTCCAAATGTATTAAAAACTTCAACCCATAGGTCCAAGAAGCTCAACAAACCCCAGCAAGTATAAATATAACACAAAACAAACTATACTTGGATAAAAGTATAAAATGTTAGATTAGACTAAGTTACATAGGTTCCTTTTCTGGAGAACTTCCTAGAGCCATTAGCATATACGTTGCAAAATTCCTACAGGGCAATATAATAGACACGTTTCATAGTTTTGGGTTTTTTTTAATCACTTTTTTTAGGAGACCATTCTAGAGCTACCATTCTCAGCCACATACTTTGGGAAATTCTGGGACAGACAGAGAGAGAGAGAGAGAGAGAGAGACTAAAAATGGGAAATTTCATTATAATGATGTGAAGAACCTCTTTTATAAGCACAACTAGTGGAGTAAATAGCTTTATCTAAGATGAGAACAAATATTCAGGTAAGAGGATAAGCATATTCTAGGTGAATTGAAGGCTTCTGTAAGAGTAAGATACCAAAAAGGAATATTCACCTGCTAACCCCTGAGATCTGGGTATGTGGCCTTATTTGGAATTAGGGTTTTTGTAGATGCAATCAAATTAAGATAAGGTCATACTGGATTAGGGTGGGTCCTAAATCCAATCACTGAGGTCCTCATAAAGGGAAACACAGACACGTGAACACACACACACAGGGAATGCTATATGAAGATGGAAGCAGAGATTGGGGTTGATGCAGCTACAAACCAACACCACCAAGCATTGCTGGTGACCCCAGAAACTAGGAAGAGGCAAAGAGGTGTTCTTTCCTAGAGCCTTCAAAGGGACAATGGCCTGTGGTCACTTTGATTTGGGGATCTCTAGTCTCCAGAACTGTGAGAAACTAAATTGCTATTTTAAGCCACCCAATCTGTAGTACTTTGTTATATTGTCCGTAGGAAACCGATACACATAGGTATCCGTTTGAACCATACAGAGTTGTTCTTTTTCCAGATCTAGATGAATGTCAAGCCATTTCATAGACTTCAGCCTATCATTACTTTTTAGGTGGCGCACTAAGTTACAGAGAGATACATTCCTAGAACCAAGGTTACACAGCTAGAAAGCCAGCCTTTGGATTCATAATCTGGAGCCCATGCTTTTTGATAGCTTTAACACAATACATATGCAGAATTCGAAAGTATAAGCGAGTGGTTTAATTTTTGTTCTCCTTTGTGTTCTCAGGTAATGTCATCATGGAGCAGGAGGGACTTATGCTAATCTATATCAGATGAAATAGTCATTGACAAACATCTAAGAGAAGATGGGAAGACATGGTAAGAACCTTGATCTCTCTCTGTCTATGACATCACGACTATTTTTGAGTACAGAACCTTGAGCCAAGCCCCTTTTCTAAGTGCGTTGGAAGTTGACTCTATACTTCATCAGATGCAACATGGACCATAAATTTTTGTTTCTTGCTGCAGACCCTCATGTAAGGGGAAAACTATATCTAGTACATTATACATACATAGATGCAACAGACTAACTTCAGGTGTGGCTTGGTGCATGTCACAGATGATTTGACCAAGATCCTCTGCTTTCTCGGGGTTGGCTTATTGCTCAAAAGATGAAATAATAAATGCCTGCTAGCAATTCTTGGGGCTTTTTCCCCCCTCTCACCCTTTACCCAACATATATGAAAACATCGATCTCTTCCTTTAACTATAGGATCAATATCCTTGGCATGTTGGATTTGATCATTTGGTTAAGATGCCCAAGCTTTGAACCAATCACCGTAGCCAAGAAGGGTGAACTCAACTTGGCTTTCTCACCCAGGGCTGGGAGAGAACTGGGCTTCCCCTGGAGTAGATGAGCAAAGAGAAGATCCCAAATGGGAAATCAGACAAAAAAAAAAAAAAAAATAGACCCTAAGAGGCCCAAAATAGCAAATATCTACCAGAAGGATATAAATTAAGGTTTCCATTTAAAATTTATACATGAGACGTGGTTGAAAAATAACTCATTGCTTCCCGGATCTGGATAGCCATAATCAAGTCATGTCCCTTGAGTACCAACAGTGTGTACCTTAATGGGCCGATGTTAATTGGTCGCCAGTGAGAAGCCTGTGGCCTTCCCTTGCACCGTTGTTTTTAAAAAGGTCCCACTGAAGTCATTTATATATTTTAGAGTAGTTAATATGCCCCAACGGGCCTGCAGCAAAAGATGCATTTTGAAATATCTAATGAGTAAATGGGGCATTTAGTAAGACACAGTCTAATTACTTTAGGTCTTTGTAAAATATTAATTTAAGGCAACCACAGCATTAAGGAATAAGTTTGCCAAGCGGTGCTCAGTGATTTAGCTCCTCGACTGCCATTAATATCAATAGAAGTCTTGCAGCTCACTTGCCGCCCATTGCTTTGGAAATGTACCCTAAGGTATAGAAATCAGCTACTGTGAATTTCATTTTCAATTAAAGTTCCAGAAGGAAGTGTGGTATTGGGCTGTGGTCTTGGGAGCCAGCGTCCACAAACTGCAATTTGCATTTTTATCTTGTGACATTGTTGTTGAGCTTCTAGAGTGAATGACATTTCAAATTCTAGGGAAAAAAAAAAAAAAACACCTGTAGGAATAAAGCCAATTATTGTTTCAGGAGAATATGATTTGCCTTTGGAATTGAAATACTTTTCCAGCCGGGCGCGGTGGCTCACGCCTGTCATCCTGGCGCTCTGGGAGGCCAAGGCGGGAGGATCGCTCAAGGTCAGGAGTTCGAAACCAGCCTGAGCAAGAGCGAGACCCTCCGTCTCTACCAAAAATAGGAAGAAATTAATTGGCCAACTAAAAATATATAGAAAAAATTAGCTGGGCATGGTGGTGCATGCCTGTAGTCCCAGCTACTCGGGAGGCTGAGGCAGGAGGATGGCTTGAGCCCAGGAGTTTGAGGTTGCTGTGAGCTAGGCTGGTGCCACGGCACTCACTCTAGCCTGGGCAACAGAGTGAGACTCAATCTCAAATAAATAAATTACAAAATAAAATACTTTTCCAAAACCTTTACATTGTGTATATGCCAGTCCAGATTTGTTAGTGCACTCTCCTAAAGATGCCAGATGTCAGCTCTCATACACCTTGAAATGAACCCTAAATAATTCTTAGTGGAAACTTACAAAAGAGGACCCCTAAACAACCTTGAAGTTGTCTTGCATAGGGCTATCTCAGGTAGGACAGCTCCCCGGCTGTTGACTTGGCTGGTTTGAGCACCCATGGAAGGGAATGTACTGGAAGTTTTTTTGTGCCATTCTAAAACGCCTGACTCGACTTAGAGAGGCTCCTTAGACCTTTCTCCCAGCGGCTACCTTGCCTGGCGTCACTTCCGTAGCCTCATGGATGAAATCTCCAAATGCAGTGGGCAAAGTATTCTAGGAAACGAGTGATCATCCTTTTCTCCCTACACCTTCGCGATCACAAGCCTGGACCTGGGCAGGAGGAGTGGCCACACTGTCGTGGAGTGCAACGAGGGGTGCTGGGATGGGAAGGGCTGTGCAAACATTGTGAAGATGACACATGCTCTGGTGGTGCCAGGGCAGAATCACTGCGGTGGAGGTGGGTTATGGAACAAGCAGCTCCCTAAAACCTTGCAAAAGGCAAAAGTGGCTTTCCTGCTAGTGTTTGTGGTTAAAAGTTTTGAGAAACAGCTGCTTTTGCTGCTTTAGCAGGGAAACAACATATATCATGTAAGGGAGCATGCAGCAAAGACGTAGTTTTGGAAACCATCCAGGGCGGCTCGATATCACTCAAGATTTATTTATGGCCGTGCCACACGCTTTCATGTCCAACTTCATCCAATCCCTTCTTCTAGAGAGTCTTAAATTTCTGGATCCCTTTGCAAATTGCAAGAGCTAATTTAATTTGGGGGTGGGCAGGCTAAGTCCCCATGCTCCCTTTCAACTCCAGCAAATATTTCACTGTTTGTAATGCCTCTTAATACGCTAAACAATATTTATGCCGCACTCCACAACATTTTATAACTTTCTTCTAATTGCCTTAGCAGTCTCTAAAACCAGAGCTTAGCACTTCGATAATAAGCGTATTAATTTGTCTAACGTTTAAGTTCTTACAAAGGAAGAGACAAGCATTAATTTTGTTTAGTTAAAACAAGCTTTGCTTTTGAACAGCAGGTGGTAATTGAAACAAAACAAGGACTCATTAGAGGAGCGTCTGGTGGCTCACGATACAAACAGAGCACACTGGAAAACCCAAACACAAGAGCCCTGAAATAAAGTGGTCATCATCTAATTAACAGAACATGTTTTAATTACCGAGTAAACCATGCAGCGCCGTGTGTCAATTTAACTGATGTGCTAAGTGCCAGTTTACAATATCAGAAACAGACAAATAATTGGAATCTAATTACATGCAGGTCTATTGCACACCAGCGCCTCCAGCCCATCTTAATAAACAAGTTTTTACATCAAACCATGAATAGCAAATACAGCCGTGCTGTTAATTGCTACATTGTGATATTGGGACTTTGCCAGCTCTGACTATTAAAATAAGCTCTTGTGTGGATTGCAGTTTCTCTGCTACGCTTTAATTAGAATCAAATGAGAGGCAGAGATCGGGCTGTATTACTGCAATTCAATATATGTAAATAAGATAACTGGCTAATCTTTTTATTTTATTTCTGAGCCTCCATGCAATAGGCGGTTTAGTTATGGTAATAGGTTATCACTTTGCAAATGAAGTAGACTTGCGCTGTGAGATGAATCAAGAAACATGTAATCTTTGCTAGAGAGTCTAAATATTCCCCATCATCGCACGTGGGATCCAGAGAACTTTCTTGCCCAAGATATATGAAGCTATATTTTTAATGCCCATATTGGCCTAGTTTTTTCAACGATAGCTTTCGATGTTGTATTTCACTTGTCTAAATAAACGCGTGATCCATAACATGCTATTTGCAATGCTCAGACAGATATTTCAAGATAAAGTCTTTTAATGGAGAATCATTTGTTTGAGTACTTGAAAGGTTGCAGAGAAGGTCCACATAAATACTGTATAATGCAAATTTTAAATTAAGACCAAGGCACAGATACTGCTCATATTTCATACTGTATATAAATGTGCAGCTTGTCAGAGAACTAATCAGGGATTCAGAAATACCGAGTATGAAAATGAAATCTATGGTAGGGGCACTGATGGGCCATTTTTCTGTATTTTCCAAATAGGGAAGTAGATGGTATAGCTATTGTTGAAAAATTACCAAGTAATGATCTCCTGGGAAGATCTCCTTATGTTTCATTAGAATTGTAATTAGAAGTGCCCGTGACCTTGAGAACCTGGCTTGCAGGAACAAGCTCTCCTCTCTTTTGTTTAAGAAAAACCTCTAAGTTTCCTCTACTCCTGGGCCTGAGGCGGTGGGAACTGAACTCCACAGACAGAACATAATAAGGCATTTAAAATGCACTTCTGTGTTGCAATAAATGGAAATAAGCAAAAATACAGAATGGGTTATCATCCATTCAATTGTAGTTGTAGTTTGTCATTATACATTAAAACCATTCAGAGACTTCCTCCGTAGGGGGTGGGGTGGGGGGCTTGGGGGACGTGTAGTTTTTGCCATTTCCTAGGTCCATCCAGTGCTTAGAAACTATCTTCTAATGAAGATGGGAATGCTCTATTGAGTATCTAGAAACTCCCAGGACTTTAAAGACAACCCTAAGCCTTTTTCAACTCCTGCCTTGAAGTATGAAAGCCAAGCCACTCATTGGCTTGAGCTAAAGTCAGCCTGAAACAGTACTCAGCAAACTTGGCCCGGATCCTTGGCTATTTAAATTTCCATCACACCATTGTCGGAGGCTCCTGTTGGAGGCTTTCGCATGGTTTGCCTGGTGGACGTGTTCCAAGTCCCAGAAGGGAGCAAGTGCACCACGCAAAACACTGGAAGGGTCCGCGTGTTTCCAGCACCTCGCTGGATACTTCGTGCAGGGGTGAAAACATTCCTGGTACTCATGTTGTTGGCGAAATCACAAAGGATTTCAGGCTGGTACCTCATCCATCTCGGCTCAGAAATGACATGGAGCCTCCCGGTCGATTGTTAAAAAAACAAAACAAAACAAAAAAAAACAACTCCATGTCTCCCCTGGGTTGTTTTTTTTTTTTTCCCAATCCTGCAAAAAAAAAAAAAAAAAAAAAGGCATGCCAACCCCAGTAACAATATATAATCAAAATGTTTAAAATGCAAAGTAAATGTGTATTAAAAAAAAAAAAAAAAAAAGCACAGGGGCAGGAAAAGGAATGTAATAAGGTTAAATTTACAAGCATATGTTGAAAGCATCTTGTAGTTATGTCAAATACAGATGAAGCTATAAATTACCCCAGAATCAAAAGTGTCAAGTTTCAGGCTAATGCAAGATATATATATATACACAGCTTCAGAATTCTTATTAAAATAGGAAAACATGCTAAACATAGAAAAGCTAACAACTGTACCAAAAGTAAGACAAAGTGTTACTAATGTCTGCCAACTGGTATTACTCAGCTGTGTAGTCAAGCAACGCATGAGCAAACCTCTGTAGCAGGCAACCAGGAAAGCAAAAACCCACCTCTCTTCCATGGGTGTCTTATCTGTGGTTACTTTCCGAAGGATTCCACGCGCTATTCCATTTGCTTGCTATTAACCCTGAGAGGGCATGGTTAGCAAGAGGAAAACGTTTATTCAATTATGTCTTTTATTTCTGCTTTAAAACACATACAAAACTGTCAGCAATAGACAAATTAGTACTTTGGGCCAACGCATGTGCTCAGTTTATCCTATGTTTGAGTTCTAATAAATTATATCCACATTATAACAAAAATTGTAGCTGACATGCTGTCAGACCTACACATGTATATGCCTGGAAATATATATAATGATTTGGAAGCTGTCACATTCAGTCCTGTTGCAAACATCACCCTCGTTTGCTAAACAGTGTTGTTATGTCTTCGGTTGGCTGTAATTTCTCCCCCCACCCCACCCCCCACTTATTCGAGCCGTGACTCTGAAATACATTTCAACTCTAAAGAAAAATCACATCTCACCCAAGAGTTGTAATGACTTGTCATGAGATTCAGCGTAGCATACGGAAATGGTTCCTTTCTTAAAACACCCTCGGCCAGGTAATATTATGAGCCTATTTGATGAAGCCCAATGTTGGTAAACACTTTCTGTTCTACATGACAACAATAGGATGGCAATATTTCTGACACCTCAAGAAGAATCTTCTTCAATGTTTGGTAGAACAGCATCTGTTCTTGCTTTTTTGCTAATTTGGGGTTGAACACAATGTGAGCTCTTTACCAGAAGTTAAAATAACTATAACAAAGGTAAAAAAAAAAAAAAAAAAAAAAGACTTCTGTTGAATGGTTGGGGAAGGATGTGTATTTATTGGATACTACAGAGTGAATGTTTATGTCTCCCCCCTAAAATAAATTTATATGCTGAAATCCTAACCCCCAAGGTGATAGTATCAGGAGGTGGAGCCTTTGGAAGGTCATGACAGTAGAGCCCTCATAAATGGGATTAGTGCCCTCATCAAAGAGACCAAGAGAGATCCCTCACCCTGCCACCTCGTGAGGACACAATGAGAAGACAGAGATCTGTGAACCGAAAGCAGGCTCTCGCCAGAAACCAGGTGTGCTGGCGCCTTGATCTTGGACTTCTCAGCCTCCAGAACCGCGAGAAATAAATGTTCGTTGTCTCTAAGCCCCCCAGTGGATGGTATTTTGTTACAGACTGAGACGCTGGGAGAAGAGTTTTCCACAATTGTGTATTTCTCTCCCTTCCGTCTCCTGAACGCCTGCTGTGTGTCCAACACGGTGTGAGATCCTGCAGGCCGGAGCCCTTCCCGGGTGGAGAGAATCGTGTAGGAGAGAAGTCAGCAAAAACTAAGTGTGGTGAACATGAGCAAGTGGGCAGTACTGGTTCCAGGCCCACAAAACTAGAAGCTAATGCTCAGAGTTTTAAATAGAAAATGAAAAATTGAATAAGGAAGGGTTTTGAAACCCTCCAAAGGATTATAAACATGTAAAGAATAATGTTTAAGGAGGATACCTTGTATTCTTTTTTTTTTTTTTTTTTTTTTGAGGCAGAGTCTTACTCTGTTGCCCAGACTAGAGTGCCGTGGCGTCAGCCTAGATCACAGCAACCTCAAACTCCTGGGCTCAAGAGACCCTCCTGCCTCAGCCTCTTGAGTAGCTGGGACTACAGGCATGCGCCACCATGCCCGGCTCATTTTTTCTATATTTTTTTTAGCTGTCCAGCTAATTTCTTTCTATTTTTAGTAGGGATGGGGTCTCCCTCTTGCTCAGGCTGGTCTCAAACTCCTAAGCTCAAACGATCTACCCGCCTTGGCCTCCCAGAGTGCTAGGATTATAGGTGTGAGCCCCCATACCTGGCCTGTGTTTCTTTTTCACTTACAGCATATGGTGGCCAGCAACAGAAACCAGTTCTGCTAATCTAAGTAGAAGGGAATTCATCAGAGGGAAATTGAAGTCGGAAACTCACAGAATCAATGGGCTGTTTGGAAATGGGCAGGGAGAGAGGACAGGGCAGTATGAACTGGAGTTTGATAGTAGGGGTGGCCTAGCTAGCTGGCTGTGGACATCAGGCTGGCCTTTCCATTCCCATGGTGTCTACCTGCTGAGGACCCAGAATTCTGGGAAACGGTTTGTTACCAGTGGAGCTTAGGTCTTGTACCACTCCTGGATGATCTTGAGTTAGAAGGTGAAGACTATGATCCCTCACCTTCTGCAGTGTGAAACCCATAAAAGGAAATATCATCCCACCAAGACTATTTGCAACGGGAAGAGCTAATTCCCCAAAAGAAAATTAAGGTACATCAAAAAGGGCAAGTAGACGTAAGGCTACAAATGACCCCAAGATCTGCTTGACCACCTCTTACTTGTTTGTTCAGAATCTTGGGGGGAATCTCTGTCTTTTGAGTTCATCAATACTAGTAGTTTCCTTGTAGTATTACATTGAACATCTTGACTGACTAGTTTTGGATCTACGCAGGCTGGGAAACTAACACCGCTCTCATTAAAGGAGAAATTTTTGAAAGTATGAATGTAAAATGCTTTAATTGGTAAAGGATATTTAGGCAAAAATATCCCCAATATAATTTTTAAATGTATGAATTCATAAGTAAAGGGTAGGGATAAGGAAATTACAGCATTTGATGTCAGATATTCTGCCTCTGGGAATCTTAATTACTTCTCAGTAACTGTTGTTTAATTTGTGTGAAGGACATGCAGGCTAAGGAATATAAATGCATATATCGAAAAGAATCATACCAAATGCAATGTGGGATCTTTTATTGGATCCTGGACCAGGGGAAGGGGGGAAAAGACATAAGTGAAAGAAAATTGAAGCCATCTAAATGAAGTCTGTACTTTTGTTAGTAGTATTGTTCCAAAGTCCATATCTTAATTTTAATAACCATTCTATGGTTATGTAAAATGCTAACATAAGGAGAAGCTGTATGAAGAACATACAGAAACTGTAGACTATCTTTGCAACTCTTCGATCATAACTCTAAAATTATTTCAAAATGAAAAAAAAGTTTTCTTTTTTAATTGCAAAATGCCATGCACATAGTAGGTATTTAGGGAGCATTCATTACATTCTACTTGGCCTTCCTTGGTCTTGAAATATTCTTGTTCATCAGTTTCCTGGGACAATTTCCTACCGTTCCTTCCTTAATTAATCTCTCTCTAGGTGCCAAAAACAAAAGAGGGAAAGGGTGGAAAACAAAACTACAGAAAAGCCCCAATCTAATTTTGTTCTGCTTTGTTGTGAGATGAAGTTATGCTGTAAGAAATGTCTAGACATATATCATCTGAGAGCGTCCCAATATTGCTGTCACAGATACACAGTGCTAATGATGACAACGTATTTGTCTAACGTTTACCATTAGGTAGCTAGAAAGATCCTTTGCTTCCACTTTACTGATAGACAAAACTCACGCTGTCAGACATCTTGAGAATGCTATAGTTCATCTTTAACAGATAGAATTTTGTTCTTATTTTGTTAAATGTTACATTTACATAATTGTGTATGTCATTGGTGTTTATGAGGATACACACACAAAAAAGTTAGAGTTTTCCTACCAAACTGTAAAGGATTATTAGTCTAAAACCAATACAGGTAACCCTCACTGTGATTAAGTCACATTACCCAAATTCAGGAACCAAATAGATTTTAGATAATGAGGGCTAGTTTTCTTATTCTGCTCTAAGTCATTTAGTCTTTGCACAGAACTTACACTGGTGTCAGAGATGATTTAAAAAAAAAAAAAAACAAAACCACAGAATATATAGCTGTAGAAATTCCTGACAGTAAGCCAGATGACATTGCTAATAGTTGTTTTCATTTTTTGAAGTTAGGTACCCTTCAAATTGTACGTCTTGGTGAGATTATTCAATTCCAATTAAAATCACGAAGCAGCTCTTGTGAAATAACACCTGGAGATTGAATAGTTAACTATAGGGCTTACTGTTGTGGAAATATTCTTATCTCCAGACACAAAGATATTTATATGAAAACTGCATTCTTTGTAGCAAACCAGAATCTTATTTTGCTGAGGCCAAATGTAATGGACATCTGTTGTTTTTGCCTGCCCAGCTCATATTCTTCCCTTTACCATTATCAGAGGATGGATTTGGGGTGGGGAATGGAGAACCTACCCATCTCCTACTCTCAGTTGGTTTGGGGAGGGCCCCTCATCTTCTCCCACAAACTCCCAAATCCTCATTCACAGGGTGGACCTGTGACTCAGACCCAGCCAGACATGGGTCCTTCCTGTTGGCCACAGAGTTTGGCTCAACTTGAGTGTGTAACCTCAGCCAGACCAAAGAGATGCAAGTCAAAGAGTCATACTGGAATGACTAGAATAAAGAAGCTTTTTTTCCTGGAAATGAATCTAGGAGGATGTCATCCTAGAGCAAGTGAGGGCATTTTTAAGCCAAACCCAACACAGTGAAGGAAAGAAGGAGACCAAATCGAGTGACATCTTTGAACAAAACCTGGATCCCGCCATCCTGAAGATGAGAACTTTCCAACTATTCAGGGAATAATTCTCATTTTCCCCCCTTAAACTGTTTGAATCAGATGTATAGGTTTATGTCTCATGCAACTGACATAAATCTACCTAATTCCTAAAATGTCCATGTATGTTATTCTTTCTTAATGAATCTAACTCAGATGAAACTTGCATTTCCATTCATTTAGTAAATAGTTGCTCAGTATATACTACACAAGGCAATAAAGGAATAAAAATATTTTATTAGATATAATCCCTACCCTCAAAGGAAAATGTGAAGCAAAATTTGTGCAAATTGATTGACTTTTTAGGGAGACAGAAAGAGAAAAAGTCTGAAATTTCTGTTTTCTATAAATGGAGTATTATGATTTTTTTGTCTCAAGAAGGGCAATAAGTTAGGAAATCCCTGGAATATATTAATAGTATTTAGGTTTTGTATCAGACAACCTGCTTTAAAGCCTATTTCTGTCTCTTACTATATAATCTACAAATTACCTAGCCTCTCTTAGTATTCATTTTCTTGTCTACAAAGTTAGCACAAACATACCTAGGTCAGACAATTTTTTGAAGACTGAGAAAATGCATACAAACTATATATTTTGCCTGACACGTAGCATTAAGTGGTCGTTTTTTAAAAACAATTACTTAATACATGATTCGATACAGTTCTTCACCAACTTTAGAATTTTTAGTTTGTTATCCAACAAGACCAAAAAAAGAAAACAAGGTTATTTTAATTTACATCTCCAGCCCAGATTTTATTTCTATACATCAGATTCCATGCAGATGTACAACTGCATGCTGGTTAGAGACACAAGCATTTCTCACAGGCACATGGACTGCACCATGTCCAAAGCCAAATTTAGTATTTCTCCCTGAACCCAAACCCACGTCTCTCTCTGCAACCTCCGTTTCATAAATGGCACCACCATGCTCCCGAGTCCCTGCGCGCTGCCACCTCCCCTGCCTGCATTAAGGCAGCGGCCAGATCAGCCCAGCAGGCTTCTAAACGGACCCTCTGCCTCTGTCCTTCGCCCCATCGTCTCTGCTTCCCACACAGCAGCCAAAGGGATCTTCTAAATTAGCAAACTTCCCGAAAACCAACTGTGGTTTCTCACTGGTCTTTTTTTTATTATTATTTCCACATATTATGGGGGTACAGATTTTAAGGTTTCAATAAATGCCCTTTCCCCCCTGCCCCCACAAGTCTGAGTTTCCAGCATGACCATCCCCCAGATGGTGCACATCTCACTCGTTATGTATGCATATACCCGCCCCCCTACCCCCTCCCCAATACCCTATTACTGTAATACCTATGTGTCCACTTAGATGCTGCTCAGTTAATACCAGTTTGCTGGTGAGTACATGTGGTGCTTGTTTTTCCATTCTTAGGATACTTCACTTAGTAGTATGGGTTCCAGCTCTAACCAGGAAAATATAAGATGTGCTATATCACCGTTGTTTCTTAGAGCTGAATAGTACTCCATGGTATACATAGACCACATTTTATTAATCCATTCTTGGATTGATGGGCACTTGGGCTGTTTCCACAGCCTTGCAATTATGAATTGTGCTGCTATAAACATTCGAGTGCAGGTGTCTTTTTTGTAGAGTGTCATTGGATCTTTTGGGTAGATGCCCAGCAATGGGATTGCTGGATCAAATGGTAGATCCACTTGTATCGCTTTAAGGTATCTCCATATTGCTTTCCACAGACGTTGAACTAGTTTGCAGTCCCACCAGCAGTGTAGGAGTGTTCCTCTCTCTCCGTATCCACGCCAGCATTTATTGTTGGGAGACTTTTTGATAAAGGCCATTCTCACTGGAGTTAAGTGATATCTCATTGTGGTTTTGATTTGCATTTCCCTGATGATTAGAGATGTTGAGCATTTCTTCATATGTTTGTTGGCCATTCTTCTGTCTTCTTTAGAAAAGTTTCTGTTCAAGTCTTAGGTTAAAGACCCAGCTCCTTAGCATGGACCGACTTCCCCTGTGACCTGATGTCTTGACCACTCCAGTCTCAGGTCTTAACCCTTCCCTCACCACTCTGCGGCCCAGCCCTGGAACCTTCTCTCATCCTTCCTATGCCTGCTCTCTCTCTCTCTTGCTTTCTGGAATCTGAAAATACGGCTTCTTTTGCCTGAAACAGTCCCTACCCCCACTTAACACCTCTTCCCTGGGTTTAATCTTACTTAATTTTTATGTCCTAACCTACCTGTTACTTATTCCAACTGTTCCAGACTTCTCTTACCCATGACTGCAGCAGTTATGACAATAGCACCTGTACCTTCCTATCACAAAGTCTGTCACATTGTGTATTTTATTTCCATATGGATGTGTAGATGTAGACGTTGAATAGTAGAATCACAAATTTCTGTGCCCATTCCACTACCAGGAATTCTTAACCTGGCTTGACAAACCCCCAAGTGACCCATAGGTAGCTAGCTATTCAGGGGGTAGATAGTGAACTTAGTTGGGGAAATATTACGTCATTTTTTCACTAACCTCAAACTGAAATTCATCATCTCCTTCCAGTATGAATGGAGTCAACAAAACACAGTAGTAGTAGCAATAGCTGTCACTTTGTCAATGATAGGTCATAGATATTTCATATCACATTACAGTTATTGCTAACTTCTTAAAATATAATTTATGCTCATCACCGTGTCTAAGTGATAGTACTTGGCAAAAAAAAAAAATTATTTGATATACATTAGTAAAGAAGCACATATATTACAATTTTAAAATTATTTAAATAATAATCTTATCATTAGTTTAGTTTATAACCCTGCAGATTTAATATATTTAAAAATAGTATTCTGGGAAGGGGTTCATAGGCTTCACCAAACTTCAAAAGAACTCTGTGCCACAGGAGAGCTAAGAACTCCAGCACTCGAATGAAAGCCCCACGAGGCCGGGTCACTTTGGGCATTTTCACCACGGTATCTGCAGAGCCTTGCACGGAGCCTGAAACATTGCAGGTCCCAGGAAATATGTGCTGACCTGATAAAAGCTGAACAAATGTTAATCCGGTGTCATGTAGAAGTACCCTCCCCATGAGTCTCAATGACGCAGTTGTCCCTGGGGGAGAAGGTGTACCCAGTCGTAATGGATGGCCACGTCCCAGTCCAGAGAAGCTCGGGCTGGTATCTTATGCAGTGCAGTGGGCCGAGCGCTTGCCGAGAATATGGCATTAACATGTTAAAAGATATCATGAGAAACAGTAGCCAGTTCTTTCCCTGCCTAAAAAGCAGCTGGTAACACTGATCTTGGGTGATGCAAAGACAGGTGAACAACTGTCACGAACAAGTGTAATCTACTTTATAAAGTCCCATTTTTTAATTTGACTTGGAGCCAGTTTTTCGGCCAGACAACTCTCGTGCGAGCATCTGCTGCTAGCTTTGTTCTTTTATGCATAGTGGACAGTGTGTGCAAGAAAGGAAGGTGTCAGACAGTGGTTGGGACCGAGGTAGTTGACAGCTGGGCTCTTCCCAATCATCCACGGCAGGAAGGCTCCCTGATCGAGTCACTCCAAGCACATTTCAACCAACAACATTTGACTTTGGAGTGGGCTTTCCAGCAAAGATGTTTAAAGAGGTGATAGCAATCAAAGACCTTCAGATAAATCTCAGCAGGCCTCTGAGATATTGGATCCCTGGGGCCACCCATCCCACACTTTGTTTTTGTTTTGGTTTGGTTTTTGAGACAGGGCCTCATTCTGTTGCCCAGGTTAGAGTACAGTGGCATGATCCTAGCTCACAGCAACCTCAGACTCCTGGGCTCAAGTGATCCTCCTGATTCAGCCTCCCGAGTAAGTAACTGGGACTACAGGTGTGCACCACCACATCCAGCTAATTTTTTCTATCTTTTTGTAGAGATGGGGTCTTGCTATGTTGCTCAGGCTGGACTCAAACTCCCAGCCTCATGCAATCCTCCCCCCTTGGCCTATCAATGTGCTAGAATTACAGGCATGAGCCACCTTGCCCAGCCCCACACATTTTTTAAGAGTCTACCACGTGTTAGGAATTTATTGCTTTGTAGGGGGGAGTCAGTGAATACATCAGCGTTGATAAGAATTAGGACAAACCTTTTGTCTGGCGTCCCCTTTCGGGTCTTGAGCCAAATACGTAGGGGCAATGGAGACAGGCAAGAGACCCCTCTGCACCATGAGTGTCATCCCTCTACGATCCCCCAGAGCCACCAGAAATGAAACTCTCCCTCCAAAGAGAACTTAGAACATTCTAGAACTAGTGTTCTCTACACTGTGTACTGTGAACTACTTGTGTCGGAACCATCTGAGCCCCACTCAGACCTAGCTCAGGCTACAGGTGGGGCCCCAGGTGTTTCTAATGCATCCTAATTTTGAGAACTCTTATTCTGATGATTTAAGGAAGTTGGGAGGAAGTCATCTCATTCAGTGTAGTCTCTTAACATCTCAAAGACCTGCCACCCAGATGGCTGACACCCCCAAGTGGAGAGCCATAAAGCAGAAGTATGAGCATGTGCCTGGGCCATTCATTATTCCCCGTTCACTCGGGGAGCTGGTCTCCAACTTTCACCAGCAATGGTAAATAGGGCCATGTCGATTGTCATCTCCAACAGATTGGTAGGGACTGTTGCAGGCAGTACGTTGCAGATTCTGCGTTTATAGTTTGGTTCAAAAGGAAAGGGTTTTGTGATTAATTAGCAATGTCAGCCATGGACTTTTGATAGGGGAGAAACAAACATTGCCTTACAACTTGGCTACCTATCACTGCCTTGCTTCACCCTCCAACCCTTTCAAGAAGGAAAGAAAGACAAAGACATGTATGCAAATATCCAGCTGTGTTCCTACTCTGAAGAGGTTGGATGGGAAGTACCGTGTTTCCCTGAAAATAAGACAGGGTCTTGTATTTATTTTTCCTCAAGAAGACACCCTAGGGCTTGTTTTCAGGGGATGTGTTATTTTTTTTAAGTACGGTACAACCATCTACATTGATTCAAATATAGCGAAGTCGTCTTCTTCTGGAACATCATCCTCACTCCCCAAAACCCGAATTCCATCCTGAATTTCTTACGACTCTATTTCCTCTAGAACCATTGGTCCCAATCTCTCATGTCAAGCCATAGAGCTCTCATGGGGCAGATGAGAAGGGCTGCTCGTGTTCTTTACCGGTCTACGACGACATGCATGGGTTGTGCAGATGCGCTGCATAGCCATGCCCATCAGTAGGTCTTATTTCCGGGGTAGGGCTTCTATTGCGCACATGCTTAGACACCCTGCTAGGGCTTATTTTATGGGTAGCTCTTATTTTCGGGGAAACACGGTAGGTGGCATTTGAAATTATACAACTGTGAGTTTGCCCACTGCATGAGACTCTACCCACTTGTGCATCTCTCTCTTGCAATGTAGACCACTGAAAAGCTGCCTCCAAGAGCAAAATAAAAACAGAATTTGTTTGGAGATAAAACAAGATAGATCTACAACCTTCCACGACCTGTCCTCCCTTTTCACAAGTTGAGGGTCAACGGAAAGTAATTACACACTCACTGCTCTAAATAAAATGCCACTTACTTTAGAAATGAGCTTTCTAATGTCGCCAGGACTTGTATTTTTATTATCGATGACTTCCTTAATCAGGAAAATTTGTGTACTAAGGTAGTAGAAAAGAGGACTGCTGAGGCTGGAAACTGGAATCATTCTCTGTTAGGGAAGATGTGTATGGAATACAGCTCTTTTTTTTTTCTTTGTTTGGCTTTTGTTTGTTTCTGTGTTCTCTGATCAAAGAAAGGTTACAATGCTCATTGCCTGAATCGCTCAATATTTTAAACTTTTATTATAAAAAATGTTGTAGCCACAACATAAAGACAATAGTTATCCATGGACCTACCACCCACTTTTAGAAAAAAGCCCCATAGAGCTGATGCCTCAGAGTGACCCTACCTGCTTGGGTGCCTCCATCTTTCTGCCCTACCCTTCCAGAAACAATGACTATTTAACCACTTTGAAGTTTCTCAATTACTCAAGAGATGGGACAGTCATAACTCTTTACTGGCCAGATACTTGAAACATTCTCATTGAAAATGCTCCATACTAGCTGTGACTTAACTCTTGTTCTAATGTGTGTTCCGCCCAAATGGCTAAAACAGGAAAAGCTCTGAGTATTTCAATAAACCATGTTTATTTAATGGGGGATGAGGGGAGGAATTCTTCCCATTAAGATTCCAAATACGACAGAAAAGTTGAGGAAGCCCATGAATGGCTGACTTTTCTGGAAGGGAGAATTTGGGGGACAGGGATGGATGGATGGATGGATATAGTGCATGAAGTTAAAGCCAAGTTTCCTGGCACTTGTATGAAGAAGGGATTTCAGTCTCAACTATGGAGATTTTTTTTTTTTTAAGTACAGATGCCAGAGTCCCATCTCAGACCTTCTGAATCCGAATATTGGAGATAGGCCCGGGTGAGTGTGTTGTATATGTCTGTTTCTACACATAGTTATATACATGGTGAATCTGGTGTGCAATCTTGGTTAAGAATCATTGGTATATGGCCAGGCGCAGTGGCTCACGCCTGTAATCCCAGCACTCTGGGAGGCTGAGGCGGGCGGATTGCTCGAGGTCAGGAGTTCAAGACCAGCCTGAGCAAGAGCGAGACCCCGTCTCTACTATAAATAGAAAGAAATTAATTGGCCAACTAATATATATAGAAAAAACTAGCCGGGCATGGTGGCGCATGCCTGTAGCCCCAGCTACTTGGGAGGCTGAGGCAGGAGGATCCCTTGAGCCCAGGAGTTTGAGGTTGCTGTGAGCTGGGCTGACGCCACGGCACTTACTATAGCCTGGGCAACAAGCGAGACTCTGTCTCAAAAAAAAAAAAAGAATCATTGGTATAAAAGAAGGCTTCGATTTCTTGTTCACTTTCACTATTTAAAATTACTTTGGTATTCCCGAGGTCTTCAGCCTTTACCTAGGCACTACAGAGAACACTTAGATGCAGAAAGTTTTGTTCCTCCCCTCAAGAGACTTATCATTGCTGTGCAAAGGAGGTGGAAGCTGAATGTTAACCTAAGTGGGTCAAGACAGTGTACAGTACAACCAGCAGAGAACTCAGCCAGCCCTCGCTTCACAATATTTTCAGAAATCTGGAAGTAGGCAATTCAGAATTGTCACTGCAGCTCGGCAATGCCAGCAGGGGCCCGGGCTCCTTCTAGCATCTACACCATCCCTAGGGAGTGAGTTTTCGTCCGTATGCTGGATGCCTCGCGCTGTTCACATGTCTGCTCCGTCCCCAGTCTTCACTTCCGAGTTTCTGGCACAAAGAAGAGAGAGAAAACAAAGGGTGATTCGCTAAAAATGTCTTTTAAAAGACTTGATGCCAGTCTAGTCTTTTTAAATTGGGAAAGAGAAAGCTTTCCAGGAAGCCCACCCAGTGGATTTCCACGCCCTTCTCCTTAGCCAGTGGAACCGCGTCACTTGGCCAAACCTAGCTGCAAGGGAATCTGACAGCTGGGCATTTCCACCTAGGCACATGGTCACCCCAAACAAAATCAGGGTTTCTACTAACAGAAAAGGACAATGAAAATTGAGTAGGCAGCTAAGGGAGTCATAAGGTCTGCCATGATGGAGAGGAGCATGGAATATGAGCGCAAGGTCGAGAGAAAGATAAGGATGCTACGCTCTTTCGGGAGCTCACAACCGATCACTCGATTGGAGGGAACTCTTCCTCTGCCCATTTGACTTGTTATTTGGGTTAATGCTATTTGGGTTAATGTTATTTGGGTTAATGCTGTTGGTAATGGCCACCTTCCAACTACTTATTGGCTTCCTGTCTCTCAGAGAGAATGCATTTCCAGGTTCTTAGGATACATTTCACTGACCCACATGAACACCAACAGCAATGACTGGTACCCAACCAGTTTTTTTACCCTGGTTTACATGGATGTGAACCAGAATTTCTGTATGCAGTTGTCTCATGTAAGCCATATTATTCTGTTTGCTGGCTCTAATATTTTTTAAAAAAAAAAAAACAACTATTAAGTGATAGTATTCACAACTGTATGAATTTTATGCCTGGTGCAATCTGATTTTGGAGGAGGAGGACCTTGAGGAAGAAGATTAGAATGCCCTCCGGTAATATATTAGCTCTGATTTTGTCCACAGCCAATCTATGAAAAATATATTCATATGTATTCTTACCACATGTATTATGTTTTCTTAAATTTAATCATAAGCCCATTCCAAAATTGCCTTCCTGCTATAACCGAATTTCCTGGGTTTAATTACTTCTAAAGGACTCGTTAATTTGGGCTTTTTTTTTTTTTTTCTTTTGTCCTGTCAACATGCTGACCCTCACTCCCTCAAGAGATTAATTTAAAATTCAGGGGAAAGTTTTGGTTTTGATCACTGTGCAAAGCTATCATTCACAATGAATTGGTCTGGAATCACTCACGACTCCAAACTCCCTTAAAGCCGGTACAAAAGAAGACATTGAATATCAGAAATACACTCAGCAAGTACAACCACTTATGCCCCGAAACTAAAGCTGTCTGCTGGAGTTATATGAAATTAGGTTCTGTTATTGGTACTCAATATGAGCTATTATATTTTTCTAATAATAACTTCAATAATAATATAACCTTTGTTTAACATGGGCACCTGGTTAGCTAAATGAGACCCTAGCTGTCAGTGAAATACCTACCTCAATATAGGAGTTAAAGGTTAATAAATTCACAATATGAGTAAAGAAAATAATAATAATACTTTGCTTTCCTCCAAGGAATGCAAAGCACTGTGTGGGTACCATTTCATAAATCTCCATATAAATCTTAGGTGCATGGAAGAAAAAAAAAAAAATTAAACCTTAGAAGAAACTGACTAAGGCATTACAGTCTGGTTTGACTCCAAAATCAATCCCAAATCTACCCACTTCTCCCCATCTGCATGGTGTCCACCTGGGCCGAGCTGCCATCATCGTGCCAGAAACAGTCTCAACAAATCTCCCTGCACTCACTCTTACCTCTCTTCCATCAACCCCTCACAAAGCAATCAGGTATATTTTTTTTTCAACTGAAATCAGATGATATTACTTCTAAGCTTAAAACACTTCAATGGACCTTCTCCACCATTCTTCTGTCTTTGTAGCATTCCTCTTACTCTGCATTTCTCTTATTTATTGCCTGAATCTCCTTGCCCTTGCACCAGCCACAGGTCGAGTGTAAGCTCCTGAGAGCAGGCAAAGTCACCTGAGATATTCCACTGGCACCGTCTCCCCGGCTTAGCATGGTGCCAGGAGCAAAGTGCGTGTTCATAAATATATTTCGAACAAACGAGTGAATGCTGACGTGGTTGCTGTCTGTGTCCTGCAGAACTCTGATTCTTGTATTCTCCATAGCCACATCTAAATTCGAGGTGTGTGTGCATTTGTGGACACATACTGGCTGAGCCCTTATTTTCCACCCAAGCTGTCTGCCTTACCTTATGGAGACCTCTCACTCAGTAATTCCAAGTTCTCTCTCTCTGCAAGCAATGCCCAATATCTGTTCCTATGGAGAAGCTCACTGCCTGCATTCAAGTCTCTTGCTTCCTCCTGGCAAAGCCTCAGTTCACGTTGAGCTGTCCCATGATAGAGAAATCCCTTCTTTTAATCCAGGCACTAAATTATTATAGATTAGACTTTCCTAAGGCAGTGGGTATGAGTAAGTACAAAGATGCAGGGGACAACATCCAAAAACACAAGCAGGTGCAAATAAAATTCCACCTGCAAAGATTGTCCCTCTTATTAATGCTTCAGATCCTGTTACATTCATGAATCTCATCTGTGGTCCCTTTTGACTGTTTTGAGTTTATCCAATTCCTGATGATAGATCATAAATCTAATTGTCTCTTTGCGGACCTTTTTTTTTTTCAAAGCAAATTTCTTCCAGGTGCTTGAGTAGGAGTCAAGCCCTGACTTTAATTCGCTGATAGGAATTAGCCTCCTTAATAAACTTAGTCAGAAGCTGAGGCCACTGCAGCGTCACCACGCTCGGATGCTTAGCTGTTAATCAGATTTCCCGCACTTGCTTCACAGAGGGCCATGAATCCTTTGGGGGCTAAGGACTCAGAGTCGTTTCTGTGCATGGGTAACCTCCATGGGGGTCTATTCGTTATTAAACTTTCCTATCAGCCATTTCCAACCTTATGCATTGGTGATGAGAGCTGCCCTTCTTGTTGCTGTTGTCTGGTCTTGCTGCCATGAACCACGGTGGGGCCAGAGGTCTCTGCTGTCAGAGACCCCCAGAGCCACACCAACCCACTTCACCAGCTTGTCACAATCCACTACTTCATCCCTTTTTTTTTTTTTGCATCGGGAAATAGACCTGGACTTATCTGCTGTATATGTCAAAGCCTCTCATTTGTCAATGTATTAGTGGTCCAATGTCAACATAAATACATCTGTCCATAAATCTCGACAGGTATAATGATTTGTTGCATTTGAAAGGCATGACTCTAACATTAGACCCCTTTTTGATTCCTAACATGATTATCTTTAAAGCCAGGGACTAAATTATAATAGATTGGACCCTCCTAAGGCAAGGGGTCTGATGCCTTCTGAATTGACTTCTGTCGAGTGATGGAATAGCTCCCACTGACTTACCTACTGTCAGGAAGTTAATGCCACCATGGCCCCTACTGTCACCTGCGTCCAAGGCCACCTGGACTGTGGCAGAAATTACCTCCTTGATGTGCTCATTATTCTTTGCTGTGGAAATGCCTCCGTTCTCCAGCTTTTGTTTTGTTTTTGAGTAGAACACTATTTTTTTTGTTTGTTTTTTAGCAGGGAAATGGTTTTGGCACATTGGTCCAACGAAGTATTTCCTAGCGCTCAGATAGCCAGGAAACTCATAAAACTAAAAAAAAGAAAAAAGAAAGAAAGCAGGCCCCTGTCGTGAGATAGCAAATAGCCTTATAATCATTTCATAGTGCGATCTGCAAATCCAGAAGGAAGGAAAGAGCTCTTTTTTGTATGCTAGTTAGCATTTATTGAGTGTTTATTAGGTGCAGACCCTATGCTAAGAGTTTCTCATGCAGTATCTCATTTAATCTCCCCAACAACCTACAGACACTATTAAACCCACTGCCCGGGAGCAGGGTCCTTGTAAGCCACCTAAGGAAAATAGCTGGTGGGGGGAGGGGGGAGCAGATATTTGACACCCAGCTGTCTGACTCAACGGTGGTCTGATTCCCAACCCAAAATGCTTAACCACTGTCTTCTGCGGCAGTCTTCTCGCCTTTGTTTCACTTTCTAAGGCACAGAGCCTTGCTTGGTGCTTGCATTTACATTCCTCTAAAATGTGCACAGCGATATCGGGAAAACTCGTGAAGATGGCACGTGGGGCTGCGCTGACAGGTGTCTGAGATGAGTCCAAGCCCTGAGTTTCGCCACTTACTTTGTGATTTGGAAATCTTCCTTCTTCTCAGAGAACTATGTTGTAATAAACATTCAAAAGCTGGGAGATAGGCCGGGCGCGGTGGCTCACGCCTGTAATCCTAGCACTCTGGGAGGCCGAGGCGGGCGGATTGCTTGAGGTCAAGAGTTCGAAACCAGCCTGAGCAAGAGCGAGACCCCCGTCTCTACTATAAATAGAAAGAAATTAATTGGCCAACTAATATATATATAGAAAAAATTAGCCGGGCATGGTGGCGCATGCCTGGAGTCCCAGCTACACGGGAGGCTGAGGCAGGAGGATCGCTTGAGCCCAGGAGATTGAGGTTGCTGTGAGCTGGGCTGACACCACGGCACTCGCTTAAGCCTGAGCAACAGAGTGAGACTCTGTCTAAAAAAAAAAAAAAAAAAAAAAAAAGCTGGGAGATTAGAAATATGTAATTTTTTTTAACTATGGCTATTGTGCTCATTTTTCAAAATATTGAATCCTCTAACTTGTAGTTTTATTTTTTTTTTAATCCATCTGGTTTGTAATCCATTCTTTTCTCTTTCTTGCTTCTCTTCCTTCCCTTCCTTCTTTCTTCCTACTATATAAAATCACTAAAACTGAAAAATCTATTCTACTGATCTCGTTTGGAAACCCTTTAATCCCAAGCAGGTTTCTTCCTGTTCTCTCAGATTCCTCTGCACCCTACCTCTGTTGTTTGTTTAGATACACCAGACAGAAATTGCCCTTAAGGAAAAATAAATTAGGTGCTAATTCTGCTGCAAATAATTTCTTTTTTTTTTTCTTTCTTTCTTTCTTTCTTTATTTATTTTTATTTCGGCATATTATGGGGGTACAGATTTTAAGGTTTCAAATAATTTCTTTACAATACTCACTTAAAGGCATATTTTCTTATTTGAGTTTGATATGCATTCGTTAAATACCTACTACGTGGACTCTGGTGTAATAAAAGTGAAAACCTGAGTCTGATCTGAATCTTCAAAATAGCTGGGAGGAAGAAGGACACATACATGCTTACATATGTTAAGTGCGAGTATTTCATGCAACGCCAGGGAATGATTACAAATCGACGTATAATGGATATGATGGTGATGATATATATGGTGTTGCTCATACAGTTTAGATCAGGGAGAATCCCAGAAATACATAAAGGCTGCGTTTTAAACACAGGGTTAATGCGATCATTTAATGCAGTGACGCAGCCATGGTAGGCGGCCTTCAAATTGGGTGAGAGAAAAAGAGAAGCTCACTCGGGCAGGATGACTGCACAAGCAAAGCCACGAGATGGAAGTAAAAATACTACCTGGGTAGAGAGGGCGGGCCGCATGGGGCCCACGGAGGAATGTGGACTAAACCTGGGAGTGACATAGACTCTGTGGCTGGAGCCATACTCATGCCTGGGACGGCAGCGTGGCACACACAAATGGATGCTTTAAGTATATGAACATGTCGCTCATGTGAAGGATGGTTTGAAACGGAGAAGCGAGGGTGAAGACAAAAAGCCACTGTTGCTGATCTTTGAAAGGCCGACGCCTTCTTGGCCTTCCCGGTCTGCTTAATTGTCACCTCTTCAGCGAGGGTTCCTCCGACTGCCCAGTTTGCTAACCAGGCACGTTCTAGAAAAACACCCAGGGAAGACAAGCTTTCTACTCCCAACCGTGTAAAAAGATTAGGTGCCTTTCCTTTAACTGGGCAGTCCCTTCTACAGACAGCAAAGTCTTACAGGACATGAGGTTGTTAAAAAATCTAGATTTATTGTCACCACCTGCCACCCCCCCCTCCCCTCAATCCCAGTGGGGCAGAAGGTGAAGGCCTGCAGGCCAGCGAAGGTGGTCAAGGTTGGTAGAGATCACAGCTCCAGGTCGGTTAGAAAGAAGTGGTTCCCACACATCAGCTTGTGCCTGGAGGAAACATGGTTTGCCGGACACCACTCCCTGAAGGGGAGTCTGGGGTGTAATCCAAGACTTTGTCATTCTAACGAGTTCCCAGGTGATGCTAATAGTGCCAGTCTGGAACCTACGCTGTGAGAACCGCTGGTAGAGAGTGCATGAGGGTGGGGAAAAGGGGGGTTCAGGCTGGCTGCAGGCCACCCCTGAGCCCCTACCAGCCGGAGCCGGGAAATGCAAGTCCTAAGGGTGACTCCAGCTGCTGGAACTCCAGCATGGACCAGCAGTTACAACAGGCTTCCTTGGAGAGGGGCTAGGGGACTCCTTTATTTCTGAAGCAGAAGACAAGCATGTCTGCAGGTGTTACGAGGTGGTCACAGGCATGCAGACATCTCCCCAACTTGTCACCCAAATGGCATCTGCTACACTAGCAGCACGATGGCACTATAGACCCCTCTCCCGCATCTCAAACCTCCAATCCCATTCTGCACTGAGGCTCAGTGACACACTTTTCCATATTTTACCCTCCCCGAAATCAGGATGCATCTCCGAACCACTCTCCGCAGGCAGCAACGATGGGTCTTGTTCGGAGGCGGGTGACAGTGGGTGACTGTAAGAAGCCACAGAAAGAGAGGGGCAGAGGTGGGGGAAGAAGTTGCATTGAGGAGGCGGCCAGAGGAAGGGACAATATGGGGGTACCTGAGCAGGGGAGACTGGCAGAGGCAAGAACTGGGAAGAGAGGGTGAGAAACAGGAGAAAATAAGGCAAGTGATAGAAAAGAGGCAGGAAGCAGAGTGCCACGTTTAGGGGCTTCTTTCTGGGCTTACCCAGGGGGAGGGTTCCCGCCCTCCCGCCCTCCTTCCTCCCAAGCTCCTGGCCACCTTTCTGTGCGTGTGCAAGAACAACGTAGGATAAAAATCCATTTAAATGAGTCGGAAAGAGTACTTCCAATAAGGGTAAAATAGAAGTTCTATGCAGTGAGAAAGCCTTGTGTTATGTTGTGACCAAAGCATTTTTGTCTCTTTCTTAGTAGTAGAACATACTGATGCTTCTGATAATTGGGGGAATCTTAGAGCCAATGAAATGCAGTGATTTAGCACCTAAGGTGATGATGAAAGAAAGAGTGCTCACAGTGAGTTGTCTTTTCTTAGGGAATTTTCCAAGTGCCACTTGCAACATACTCTGTTTTAATAGGTTGTATAGCACTTTAAGTATTTGCTCTTTCAATAACCTGCTATTATTTATCTGTCTGTCTTTTTCTCCCAAAGCAGCGGTGGGTGAACATTTTCTGCTAAAGGGCCAGATAACAAATGTTTTCGGCTTTGTGGGCCATGAAGTTGTCTGTTACAGCCACCCAACTCTGGTGTTTTAATGAGAAAGCCACCGTAGACAATACACAAACAAGCATGGCTGCATTCTGCTCCAGTGTAACTCTGTTTACAAATCACAGGCTGATAGGCAATGGCTCAGTCCGGTCCATGGGTCACAGTCCATTCATCCCTGGTGTATATACTGGGAGAAAATACAAATTTGTATTCTTCATCCTCTATCTTGAACCAGAGAACATTTATTTTTAGTAATCGCTTTATTAAGCTATAATTTACATACCATACAATTCACCCAGTTAAAGTGAATAGCTCAGTGGCTTTTAAAACACTCACAAATGTGAGCGACTATAGTCAATTTTAGAATATCTTCATCACCGCAAAAGGAAACCCTGTACTCTTTAGCTAACATTTCCCTAATTTCACCACAGTCACCACCAGCTCCAGCCCTTAGCAACTGCTAATCTACTTTCTGTCTCTGTAGATTGACCCATTCTGGATGTTTCATATAAAAAGATTCATATAACAGGTGGTCTTCTGTCCCTGGCTTTTTTCACAGGGCAGGTTTTCAAGCTTCATCCATATTACAGCATGTGTGTCAATGCTCAGTTCCTTTTTCACAGCCAAATAATATTCCATTATATAATATACCACGTTTTTGTTTATCCATGCAGTTGATGGGCATTTGGGGCTGTTCAGAAGACATTTTTTAATCCTTTAACTTTGTCAACTATGTCACAAAAAAACTCTAGAACTCAAAAGTTTGCCTGGAAACACACACACACACATACATTAGGAAGCCCTCAAGCAGGAAGTTTCAATGAGGTGAGTGTGATGAATCCTCTATTATATTCTTTAAAGAAATAGTAAAGAGCTAGTTTACTATGGTCAGAAAATTATTAAGTACCACTTTAGCAAAGTACTGTATTCCTAGCTATCCCTTACTTAGTCACCTAATCATATATATATATATATATATATATATATATATATATATTTAAATAGGGCTTCACCCTGTTGCCCTGGCTAGAGTACAGTGGCATCATCACAGCTCACTGCACCCTCCAACTCCTGGGCTCAAGCCATCCTCTGGCTCAGCCTCCCCAGCAGCTGGGACTACATGCCTGGCTAACTTTTTTTTTTTATCTTTTATAGAGATGGGGATCTTGCTATGTTGCCTAGGCTGGTTTTGAACTCCTGACCTCAAGCGAGCCTCCCACCTTGGCCTCCCAAAGCGCTGGAATTATAGGCATGAGCCACCACCCCTGGCCACCTAACAATATTAATGGTGGAAAATATTTGCTCTAGGACTCTTTCTTGCTATTTTATTTAACACCTATCGTGTGCCAGGTATCTTATGAGCACTGAATAGGATAGACCTCTCTCCTCCCATGCTCCACATGCTGCGGGAATTCTGATTTTCAGTGAGGAAGGACTACTTCTGAAACTCCAGTTTTTGCACAAATTCTCTTTCTATGGCAGCTTTTAACTTGCACGTGTAAATTTAATTATGGTAGGCAAAAGCACACAGGCATCTTGGGTGACTGTTTTCATGACCGTCCCTAATTTGTCTAGTGTTTGAAACTTTATGTTGGATTGTTTTACAACAAGAGGTGGCAATGTGCTTAGAAGGTATTCAGGGTTGCTACTGGAACCCCAGTTTCAAGTTGTACTTTGATACAACAAAGACTAAGTTGACCTGTCACGAATACTCTACCAAACGCAGTATGGGAGAAAAAGAGAGCAACTTGTGCCTTTCCTCATTTCTCCTCTGCTTGGCCCTCCAATTACCCAAATAAAATGTTCCAGAACTGAAATGCAAAACTATTCCAATTCCTTCTTTGCTAGCTTCCTAGAGGAAATATTATATTTATTTATTTATTTATTTTCCCCCACAGAAAACCCTGTCTGGCAAACAAAAAAGAGTGCAAATTAATTAGGCAGAAGAACCTTTCTCACTAAAGGTACACAGAAGGCCCAAAAACACATTAGACATTTCTGAAGATCACAAATTAGCAAACACTGAAAGTGAGCTGTCAGAAAGAAAGAAAGAAGGAAGGAAGGAAGGAAGGAAGGAAGGAAGGAAGGAAGGAAGGAAGGAAGGAAGGAAGGAAGGAAGGAAGGAAGGAAGGAAGGAAGGAAAGAAGGAAGGAAGGAGGGAGGGAAGGAGGGAAGGAATGGAGAAAGGAAAGGAAAGGAAAGGAAAGGAAAGGAAAGGAAAGGAAAGGAAAGGAGAAAAGAAAGAAAGAAAGAAAGAAAGAAAGAAAGAAAGAAAGAAAGAAAGAAAGAAAGAAAGAAAGAAAGAAAGAAAGAAAGAAAGAAAGGAAAGAGAGAAAGAAGAAAGAAAGGAGAGAGAGAGAGAGAGAGAGAGAAAGAAAGAAAGAAAGAAAGAAAGAAAGAAAGAAAGAAAGAAAGAAAGAAAGAAAGAAAGAAAGAGAAAGGAAGGAAGGAAGGAAGGAAGGGAGGGAGGGAGGGAGGGAGGGAGAAAGAAAGGAGAGAGAGAGAAAGAAAAGAAAGAAAAAGAAAGAAAAAGAGAAAAAGAAAAGAAAGGAGAGAAGAAAGAAAGAAAGAAAGAGAGAGAGAGAGAGAGAGAGAGAGAGAGAGAGAGAGAGAGAGAGAAAGAGAGAAAGAAAGAAAAAAGAGAAGGCTTCTCTGAACATAAGGTTCTTAAAAGACATTTTTGAGGGGAATTAAATCTCTCTTGCACCTTTAAACTCTCTTTCTCGGCTATCAATAGAGTCTGGGAGATGGAAGCAGCCCAGGGTGACACACCCTTCACTTATTTGCGGAATGTGATTTTCCACCCTGCCATTTCCTGGCACCCAGACAAGTGTTATAAAAATATGTCATCCTAAGCAGCCTAGAATAAATACTCAAATCCTCGGGGTTGTTTATCATTTCTCAAATGTCTTCCCCGGTTTTTACAGTCCCAGCTCTTTGTTACATTTGGGGAGGATAGGTTGTTTGGAATACCCGTGATGGCCAAGCCAGAGGTCGCTCCATGTAAGCCAGGGAGCGTTACCGCTTGTGGCAAGGTGCCAGGGGGCTCACGGTGGACGGCTTTTAAACAGATTCCTGGTTTGAAGATCTCACCGTCAATCAATTAAAACCAGCCCCCATGCTTCCTTTCATTCGATAGAATTCTTATTTTAATTACGATCTTTGTCTTCCTGGCCAGAGAATGAAATGCAATAGCCTCCTTCCATGGAAGTTGAAAATACACAACTGCATCAGTTGACACTGAGTGTTTATTGAACACATCTACAAACAGAACGCCACCATAAAAGCCAGGGAACAAGGAATGGAAAGTTGAATTCACGCAGTGTCAGTCCTGCAGGGACTCAAGTGCAGAGGAACAGAGCAGCACTGGCCAATTCAATCAAGGCAATTAAGTCCCACCTCCCAAATGCCACCTACCTTTTATGGTGACTTTTTTGGCCTGGCCTCGCTCCCTTTTTCAAAAACACTGTGTACACAGGTGTAATTTAACATACAACTAGATCTGGCTAGTTTCACTCTCAGTGTATTGGACTTGAATTAAACTAAATCTAGATTATTCTATGCATTTATATTCACACTCCAGATTTTCCTGTATTTTTTTTCCATTGTAAAATCCAGTGACTCTGGCCATTTGGAGAACGAGCTCAGGGCAGGTAGGATTTGGAGCCCCTTGCAATGGGTTAATGAACTCTTACTGAACAGAGAAGATGTGCCTGTGTGTGTGTTTATAAACAAGTCCCCCCCGCCAAGGCATGCATGTGCAAACATCCTCGCCCGTTACAGGGGGACGTCTGTTACAACAAGATCTGGCATTTCACATGACCTTAAAGAGTTCCCAGAGGCTCTTCGTTTTCAATGACAGCCTGTTTCGTTTGTTAAATAAATAACAATACTTAGCTTTCATATTGTTATAGTCTGCCTTTTGAAACATTTCCTGTAGCACAACTTTGCCAGTACAAAGCTGGCTTTTTAACTGATTTGTCTATAACCAGGCGGTTTTAGAACTTTTACTTCCTTAGTCTGTGCTAAAAAGCAATTCAAGAAAACTTAAAATTCTCCTGGGGGCTGATTTTATAGCAACAGGGAAAGCGCACAAACCGTTGCACTAGCAGCCAGTTTCTTTCTTCGGCGAGGAGAAGTCTAGGCGGCGACAGCACAGCCTCAGCACAAATGGTTTAACGCCATCATAAAAACCACTAGCTATTGGGTATTAACATGCTTTTTATCATGAAGTTTTTATTGAAAACGAGATTTGGAAGCTACTAATTTGGCGGTGATATTTTTTTTTTTTTTTGCCCTCTAGCATTTAAGATGGATGCAATGTCCCCTTCTGCTCGGAGGGTCACAGGACACCCCAGCCCAGGGGGGCGACCTGGAGAAGACAGGCCAGCTTTGTCACTCCCTGCTTTGGGGACCAGATGCGGGGGGTGGCCAGGGGCTTTCGGATTCCACACCCCAGGCATCCTCGGCCAAAAAGGACCCAGCTCGCACTCTGTCACCCACCCCCCTCACCCCGTAAGCCACTTGGGGAGGGGCTGGTGCTAGCACGAGGCCTGGGCTGTCACCGCTATTGGTCTTAATATTGGCCCTACGCAACACACATGAGAAAACCTGTTCCCTTCTCAAAAAGAAGTCAAAACAGACTGCACATGCACATAGATGGGAGAGATGCATCCAAAAAAAAAAAAAATAGAGAAAGAGAGAAATGTTTGTGCCCGCATTCTTCCTTCCATCTGGTGCAGGGTTGGAGTTAACGTATTTGGGCAAATGTGGGGCTCTGATCGTTAGTCACACACTGCAAAGCCTGGAGCCCTTTTGGGGAGAGCGGGTGAGGCCGCGGGTGTACGGGTGCCCAGTGCGTGCACCGCAGGGCCGCATGCGAGCCCCGCGCACACCGCCCAGAAAAACCTGGGCCTTTCCCAAAAGGAAGTGGAGACAGACCGCACGCGCACGGAAATAGCGTTTGTGCCTTCCTGCCATCTGGAAGAGGAGCCCGGCAGGAGTGAACCGATGGGGGGAGCAAAATGCTGCTTTTTTCCTAATCCATAGTTACATTGGCTCCGGACGTCCCAGACTCGAGAGGGTCACACCACAGCCAGATCTGCCTCCAAAATGTCACTTTCGATGGCAAGCTTCCGAGGAAACTCATGTCAAACCCACCCACCCACCCCCCGCCCCGGGTGAGTGGTTCCCATGACAGTTGAAACATGTTTGCATGTGTGTAGAAAATGTTTGCATGTGAGCATGTAGAAACTCCATTATTGAGGTTGTTTTTCTTGCAGGAAAAAAGAAATCGCCTGTGCATGAAGAGTTGTAAGCATGTACTGGGGTTCATGTACTATTGGGGTTTTGTTTTTGTTTGTTTGAGTTTTGGTTTGGTTTATATTAACCAACCCAAGTGCTAGCAAAGAAGCTAGCTTTACTTGGTCCCCATGTTACGCTGCACGCCTCACTTTAGAATCATCATACTGGGTTCTTGTTAAAAACGACCCTCCAAGACTGACTGAATCTGGATCTTCGGAAATGATCCGTAGGAATGAGCATTTTTCCTGAACATCCCACCCAGCCCTGCGCGCCCAGGTGACTCAAATAAATAGACGCTAAAGTTTACGAGCGCCCGCCTTGCAGATTTTGCGGAGTGTGGCTTGTTATATAGTGCAGTTTAAATAAAGTGAAGGTCTCAACTTTCAGGTTTCTCCTTTGTTCTTTTCAGTATGTCGTCAGCGTTAATCACGAGTCCAGGCGAGCTCTCCCGCTGGAATTAGTGGCCACCTGTGGGGTGACCCAAGTAAACCGAAGGGGACCAGGCAAAGCCCAGCAAGCACCTAGAGCTTGTCCTGGCTCAGTCTGCATTCTTGGGAGACACCCCCCGCCCTGCGCCTCCCCAAACATAATAACTAAGAAATGACAAAACTCAGGAGTTTCTAGAACATTCTGTTAAAAAGCAGAAGAGGCAGAGCCTCTTCCCAGTTCAGCAGTTAATGGAGTACATTAAATGGCCACGTATCCTAATGATGGCACAGCCGTGCCCTGGTGGACTGATTAGTAGGTGCGAGAAGGTGTTGGAAAATTCACTATGCCTCAAACAACCTAACAAATAAACAAGTTGGGGGGGTACAACGGCCAAGGTGGTCAGTCGTAATTATTTCTAGCTGTGTGGTTTCCCACCTTGGTGCAGGCAAACCATACTCATCTCTTTTACATGTAGAAAACAACAATGAATATTCATTCAATCCCAGCTCTGATTTGGGGCAGAACCCAGCAAAATGGGGAAAAAAAAAATTCCTTTCCTTTCCTCTGGGGTTTTGTGAATCTCCGTTGAAAAGGGTTGGAGAAGCCTGGGCAGGAAAGCCAGCCCCAGCTTCAAGACACTGCTTTGGTCTCCTTATGTATATTAGAACAATTAGCATCTAGATTCACCATACAAAGGACTTCCACTCCTTTTATGTTTTAGTTCTTAAAATTCCCAGAATGGTGTACAGTAAAACTGTTCACTTGAGAAATTAAGTACCGTATGTGATAAGACAGTTGGAGGAAATTTTTAAGCTGTCATTAAAAATGATTATAATTAGGACAAACTACAAGAAAATGCTTTAAAATTGAGACCCAAGTGAATTAAAAATTAAGGGGTATATTATGTATTATCATGTCGAAGGACTGGATTTTTACGCATCTAACACCCATTAACACTAATACGGGTTGCCTGCATAAATCCCAATGCTCTAAGACAAGGAGCTACCCATTCCATTTGTTTTTGCTGGACTGCCCGAGAATTTGCAGCATGCCAACAAGATAGCACTTTGTGTGCTCTGAGCTAGGAGCAAATGTAAACAATTTACCTCTCCTCTTCAGTGCGAATGTCTTCCAAGAAGTCTTTTCCATCCTGAGAGGATATTAAAATATTTCATACCAAGGCTGGGTTTTCTCCCATCCTGAAGAATGTCCCAGAACCATCAAGGGTGAACTTATAACTATGTCATTCAAATCATGTTTATTCCTTTATGCTTAAGAGAGTCCTTATCCACTTACCAGTGGGGAAAATGAGAATCATAAACATTTAGTCATGCCCAAGTACCCAAGGGAAACCTAGACCAAGTTCATCTTGCAAGTCCTAAAGAAAAGGCAAGGCAGTCCGTGACTATCTTGATTAAGTCACATGTCAAAATCGCCTGCTGACACCTCCCATGGGTCTCTGCAAGTCATCTTCCTTTCTTTGATCACCTTCTTTTTTTTTTTTTTTGAGACAGAGTCTCGCTTTGTTGCCCAGGCTAGAGTGAGTGCCATGGAGTCAGCCTCACTCACAACAACCTCCAACTCCTGGGCTCAAGCGATCCTCCTACCTCAGCCTCCCAAGTAGCTGGGACTACAGGCATGTGCCACCATGCACGGCTAATTTTTTCTATATATATTAGTTGGCCAATTAATTTCTTTCTACTTATAGTAGAGATGGCGGGGGGGGGGGGTCTTGCTCTTGCTCAGGCTGGTCTTGAACTCCTGACCTTGAGCGATCCTCCAGCTTCAGCCTCCCAGAGTGCTAGGATTACAGGCGTGAGCCACAGTGCCCGGCCTCTTCGAGAACCTTCTATCGGCTATAACTCACCGTGCCTAATGCATTTTGTATCCCTCAGCCCTCCCAGGCACTCAAATACATCGGAAGGAACCCAACTTTCGTATACTAATGTGGACCTTCTCTCCTAACATTGGTTCATGCATCGCTCAGCTATGGAAATTCTGGCCTTGAGGACTGTAGGAATGGCAGGAATTTGAAAGTTCCATGAGGGAGCAGGCAGGACATCCTCTTCTGCCACCGTACCCAGAGGTGGACAGTGCAGGTATAACTGGTCGCCATGCATACAAGTGTCAAGTGGGGCTGCAACTGCTCAGCAAGAATTTGTTGATTGACTCTGTGAGATAGAAACTCCTAGAATAAGGCGAGTACAGAAGGCCTTTGGTCTTTACAGAATTAACATCAGCAATTTTGACTCTACAGAAGACAACCTGGAGTCCCACCCCCTTCCACGCCTGTCACTGTGCAGAGGTACTGGGACATGCAGAGTCTTAGTGGTCCCCGTCGTCCCCACACCTGGTGTCCCCCTCTTTGTGTGATCCCCTCCCCTTTGTGGACAGCCATGTGACTTGCTTTTTACCAATGGGATATAGCGAAGGTGACGGGCGGTGTGCAATTCCGCGTCGTGATTATGGAAGATCGCAGTGCTGTCTTGCAGGAATGTGTCTGTCTTCCTTCCTCGCTGGCTTTGTCTAAGAAGCACACTGCCTTCAAAAAAGCGACATAGCAGGGGGAGCCCATGACGTAGCAGGGAACTGCAGACAGCCACCAGGAGCTGAGACTGGCCGAGGGTGGACAACCAACAAAAAATAAATGAAGCTCTCAATTCTACAACCACGAGGAACTAAATCTACCAACAATCTCATGAGCAGGAAAACAGGTCTGCCCTGGCCGAGCCTCCTGTTAAGACCTAACCTTGGCCGGGCACGGTGGCTCACACCTGTCATCCTGGCACTCTGGGAGGCCGAGGCTGGAGGATTGCTCAAGGAGAGGAGTTCGAAACCAGCCTGAGCAAGAGTAAGACCCTGTCTCTACTATAAATAGAAGGAAATTCTATTAGTTGGCCAACTAATATATATAGAAAAAAATTAGCCAGGCATGGTGGCGCATGCCTGTAGTCCCAGCTACTCGGGAGGCTGAGGCAGGAGGATCGCTTGAGCCCAGGAGTTTGAGGTTGCTGTGAGCGAGGCTGACGCCACGGCACTCACTCTAGCCTGGGCAACAAAGCGAGACTCTGTCTCAAAAAAAAAAGGAACTAACCTCGCTGACACCTTCATTGAAGCCTTGTGAGACCCTAAACGGATGCCCCAACTAAGCTGGGACCAGACTATCTCGCAAAAACTCTGCGATACTACACGTGTCTTGTTTTAAGTGTCTAAGTTTGTCGTGATTTGTTACTCAGCAATAGATAGCTAATGCAGGTGCTAACTTGAATGTCATGTATGGTAAGCGTAAAGTTCAAGAGCTCAGCACTTGATTCATGAATGAGTGTCTCAATGTCATTTTATTGTCACCACCCTTTGTCTTTTGCAAATGCCCAAAATTCTTACTAGAGATGCAAGGGAGTCCCTTAAATTTTTTCAGTGATACTTGACTACCATTTTTGGTCAAAATTATATTTGCAATGGTTTCAAGACACATCCCCCCAAATGTCAGATATCTGCTCTGTAAGCTCACTAGGGAGAGGAGACCTTTTAACAAAAAGTCGCCTCAGCCTTGAGTAGACATTAATCATTTCACCTAAATGGGAGGTTTTTGTGTTTTTGTTTTTGTTTTTGTTTTTTTTTTTTTTAACTTTCTCATACAAGAAAACCCACAGATCTGCTCTCAGGAAAACACACAGAAAGATTGTGAAACAGGGCTCCATGTTTAGACATATTGGTATGGGGAAAGCTAACATAGATTCTCCATGTCCACACTAGTGATCTCTAATATTACATATTTACATTCCAGAACATAATAGTTTTAGGGGGCTGGTTAGATCAGACTGCTTGTTGCATTTTGCTTTAGGTTTTTCTGTGGGGATTTTTCTGGGTGGTGTGAGGATGGTGTTTGTTGCATTTGGAGGTTTTTTTTTGTTTTGGTGTTGAGTTTAGGTTGGTTGGTTGGTTCTTGTTTTTTGTTTTCGTCTTTGTTTTTTCGTTTGTTTTTTGACCTCTTAAGATCTATCAAAGATCTCGTGAATATAATTTTATATATAAAAGTCACCTCTCCTCTTTCTCTCCTCCCCATCTCTCTCCACCCCAGCATTATAAAATCAATTTCCTTATCTCTGTTGCACTTATATTTCTGTTTCTCTTTCGACCACAGTCATTTTTCCCATGATTCATGGGCTGGTTTCCTCTAGATGTGACCCACTGTTCAGCCAATCTTTGTGATGTGACTCTGTCTTCATAAGTAGGTATGTAGTTTGCTATTGTGGAAGACTAACAGCCCATGCTCATCCTCCCCCTGGGGGTTCATGGGAATGTCACCTTCCCCATAAGCATGGGATCTTCAGGTCATGACCATCACTGAGACCATTCCTTGACTACCTTCTCGCTACATGCCGAGCACAGCACAGGTATTTCAGACGCGTTTGGTTCATCCACACACCCATTGTGTGAGGCTGGCATTTGTCTTATTGACCAAAAAAAGAAACTGAGGCTCAGAGGCTGTGTTTATATCAGCTTCCACGTGACACCCATGTAAACAACACAGGCCGATTGGAAGGAATGACTGCATTCATGCCTAAAAACGCCCGTGTTTGTATGATCTAAACAAAATGAAAACCTTCTAAGCCTATTTCAATATGAGAATTATCCTAACATAATCTGACACATAAAGTAATAAAAGCCTTATTTATCCTAATAGGTTTTCCCAGTGGCAAAATAAAGAAATTGAAGACCGGGAGGGACATTCAGTACGCAGCTTGCTTAGACCTGGGTTCTGGTCTCAGTTCTTTTTTTGGTTCACTCTGCAACCCCGGATGAATCATGTCAGCTGTCTTGGCCGTAGTTTGCTCAGCTGTGAAAGGAAGAAATCAGACTAGAAAGAATTTCATCTACGGAGAACTTCCGGCTCGAAGACGACTTTATTATTATAATTTTTATTAGTGTTTATTACTTAAACTGTTTTATTCTGATGGCAAGAGTAGCATCATATATATATATATATGTACCACATATATACATATATACACATAAACATATTTTGGGGGGTTATTTTTAAAGTAAGGAAAGGCAGGTTAGCTTTCTCTCTTCGTCACGAACCATGCATGAGCAGGAAGCTCACTATCATTGATCCTGGTGTTTGGATCGTCACTGCTGTAAAAAGGGCCCGAGTTATACTCATTGGACATTTGGAAAATGTCTAGCCACCTCCTGCCCCCACCAGCCTGGCTGCACTTCAAGATTAAAGCAGACTATTAGCAAGGAACCCCTATTCCAGGCCTTAATACGAAATTCCCAGGAGTTGCCAGACATGAAGTGATTTGATGCCAAAACATCCAGGTGGGGGAAAAAAAATAATAAATTATAAGGATATTTTATATATACAATTCCAAATATGGCTACACGGAGTTTGGAAACATCTGGGTGATGAATTGGAATTTTACTTTTGCTGTAGCTCTTTGGCATAACGTAAACACAGCCTGCAAGTCCCGAGAGATAAATGGGAGAGTTGGAAACTGCAAAAGGTAGATAGAGACAGAATCAGATTTTAAAACTGTGGCCCATGCTGCTTGCCAAGTGGGGAAAAAAAATTCTAAAAATTCAAAGCAGTCCAAAGCATTTTCTCTCATGGTTAAATTAAAGATATAGCATCCCAAGTAGCTAAAATTAGAAGCTAGTTTGCATATTCTTTCACCCTGTAGATGTAAAGTTTGGGGGAAATATGTATTTTTTTTTTCATTTTAGTTTATATTTGTTTTAAAGGCCTATTAATGTGCTGTTAGTTACAGTTTTCTCCTACTGATTCTACATATGAACTAAGATTTGGGGCATTGAGGAACTATTTTCTGAAAATAGTCTTCAAAAGTGCTATTCCTTTAAAAGTACCAGATGAAGATATATGGTATATAGCACAGGCAGTTACAGTATGAATTTTTTAAAGCCTTTCACATACAATTACTTGCAATAACTTAGTTTCTTTCTCAGCCTATAATAAATCATGTATATATAAATGCTATGGAATTTAAATATGAGCAGAGTTTTAGTATGATAGTATATCACTAGGAATCAGTATTTTTGTTATATATGTAGTGCTATTTAACATATGCGAAGTAAAATCTCATTGATTTGGGTTTGCTAATTCAGTTTGCTCGAACTGGCTTAAAGTTGACTCTTCATTAGGGAAGTCATTCTTCATAGAAAGCTCAAATTAAAGGTGTAAATAAGACTGCAAATGGGAATGTATAAAGTACTTAAGAGTAAATTTAAAGTACTTTAGAAGTACCATTTGCATATGAAATTGTTATGCTAATTATAAGTAATTCTTATTAAAGTAGGTCTCCTAAGATGATCTTCTAGGCAAGTTCCCTTAGTGAATTTGAGTTACAGAATGTAGCACAAAGTAATAAACCAGAGTTTCTTTTAAATACTGTACTCCCCAGTTCAGAATTTTCATTAATTGTAAATCATCTTCTTGCTAATTAATCCAAATTGCTAACATTTTGCTAGCAATTTCAGTGCAGCCCCTAACTGTCTTCTAGGAAGTTCAGATAGGTTTTTTTAAAAAATAGGATTCAATGATAGTTTTCTAACTAAATTTTGTGTTTTCCAACATCGGATTGGTGATACTATTTATGGTGTTATATCGTATACAATCTGCCTTCCATATTTGTGAGTTCCACATTTGCACATTCAACCAATCTCAGATTGAAGATATTTAGGGGGGGAAAAAAACAATAAAAAAAATAACAAAACAACAATAAAAAAATAATGCAAATTAAAAAACAATACGGCATAACAGCAATTTACATAGCATTTACATTGCATGAGATATTATAAGTAATCCAAAGATGATGTAAAGTCTAGGAGAGGATTGCATAGATTATATGCAAATACTACATCATCTTCTAGTAAGGACTTGTGCATCTGTGGAGTTTAGGATCCTGGGGGTTCCCAGAACCGATCTCCCTCAGATACCAAGGGATGACTGTATTTCCCAGTGGTTAGAACCAACAGGTAGGGGAAAGTTACTAAGAAAAATAGGGGAAAGGAAAATAAAAACTTTTAACAAAGGTGACACAAAAAAAGAATTGGTTGCCTAACGTAAATGAACTTCCAGCTTAAATCTTGTCAATGAAAGAGGCCAATGAAAAGCGGAATGACAGCTAGAGGAAGTCAACTACCAGACTAGAGAGAGGTTAAGCTTACCAAGTAAGAGGTACCCCTAGTCAACCACACACCAGTTTTTCAGTCTCTAGGTATTCGTGTTTAAGTCCCTGTGAATATAATGTTGAAGCAGCTACTTGGACAATGAAGACAGTGTTGAACTGGATCTGAGTCTGAGCTGTCCAGAGCAGAGGTGATGGCTGAGAACCCCTTTCCCCTACTCCCACCCCACCCCCCACTCTTTTGACATATAAGAAATGGCTAACCATCAAGGACCATCCTGCCCTTGAATATTTGGAGACAACACCCACTTAATGTTTGGGATAAGACCCATCTCCATCCTTCCTCCTGACTCCCAGGGATTCTGTGTTGACTCTCTTGTTTACCTGCCTCTATAAATCTCTACGCTGACTTCCTTTGCTTTGAAATGACCCTCAGTAGTACATGTTCTCCCTGTCGCAATGCCCTGGATAAAACCATCTTCTATTTGTCCTGTATATTTTGTCCTTCACAATTTCAGTGCCGTGACTTGGGTAAAGTTGGCCCTCACCTTTGGGTCCCTGGTCACTAGGTAACAAGGGTTTTCGGAGCAATCTGCCCTCTCTTCCTGATCAGCAGTCTGAGTACCCAGTAGTGAGTCCAACTCCTGTTATATATATAGTACTATTTAACATAGGCGATGTAAAAATCTCATTGATTTGGGTTTGCTAATTCAGTTTGCCGGAGCTGGTTTACAGTTGACTCTTCATTAGGGAAGTCATTCTTCATAGAAGGCTCTGTGCTTTGGACTCTTGTACCCTGGTAACAGGGTAAGGATGTGATATTTATCCTTTTGAGTACTCACTTGATTTCAAGTGCTGACTTTTGGCTTCATGGTCTGACCCTGTGGCCATTTCTGTAAATGTCTTACCAGCATATAAAATCCTTGTCTCTGTTGAACCTCCCTACAAATTGGACCAAATCCTCTTATCTTGCTCAAACTGGCGATTCTTACAAAATTTTCAGTTCTTAAAGTCTCCTTCAATATCTGGCTCCAGTCCTCCAAACTAGTTTCCATTTTTTTTTTTTTATTTCCATCCTGTTGGATTCGGTATTACCAAAAACTAAAACCTGACTTGTCCAAAGCCCTGGGAGTCTCTAAGTTGCCTTACAGCTGGTCTGAAGAAGGCTGCAAGCTGCACCTGGAGAATTTATAAAACTCAAAGGACTCATCACTGCGGCAGACCTTGCATGGGCCAGAGCTCTCCCTGGACAAGCCACTGTCTGGACCCCTAAGGAAGTCCGGTATGCATTTATGTAAGGGGTAACTAATGCTATGGAGAGCCAGAGCATTGACATCCTGGTTCAAGAGTATCTAGAAATCCTAACTGATAACCAGATTTAACCAGAAGATTTCCCTCCACAGACCTCTTGGAATCCACTGGACTGGCTACGCTTGGGGTTCACCTTCTGGCTCTTTACTGGAACACAACTTTTCTACTAGGATCTTTCTTTTTCATTTTAGGCATTCCTCTTTTTGAATGCCTCACACCCAGGACTCAAAACCAGCTGACCTTGACCGGTACCTCCCAACAGATGGTCTGACTGGTTTTAGAGGAATACAAACAAGAATCCTCAAGAGACAATCTCCTACCCCGTGCTTTGCCTGACTCAGAAGGTTTCTAATCACCTCCAAGATGGCTGACAACAAATCACATTCATTTATCTTGAACAAAATAGGGGATTGATGGTGAACTGGGCTCCCAGAAAGGAGCCACGGTTGAGAAAGCCTCTCTGCCCTCCCTCCTGTGTTCTGAGAAAATGCAAACCACCCAGGGCCACTCTGCTCCCACCCATTCTGAGCTAAGACTCAAGTCAAAGATAAGACCCAACTTCTCCATCTTTCTCCATGATTCCCGTAAGAATCGGGATGAATCCCGTGTTTATTTGCCTTTATAAAACCCCAGGCCCCTTTTTTTTCTTTGCAGTGTTCCTCATTAATGACATCCTCCTTATTGCAAAAGGCTGAATAAAATGGTCTCCTTAATTGCCCTATGCATATTGTCCTTCACAGTGGAAAACTTTATCAAAGTACGTAGGTGACCATGTGTGTCTTGCAGGAATAGCCTACACGGGGGGTGAAAGATCACTGTTCAAAGCATGGTGGCTAGTCACAGTTCTGCCCCTTCCATCTGTAGTTGTTCAGAACACAGAGCAGTTCTCCATATAGTTTCAACTAACAGAATAATTGCCAAATATCTCACCTGGGGCCATGTAGACACTGCCTCAAAAACTCTGGTCCTTGCTAATTTTATCTCATCCTACAAAACCCAATTATTCATGCCCAGAGAAAAATAGGACACGAACATTACCTGACTGTGTGGCTATTTATTTCCTGTAGATGAAATTAAATCACTTGTCAAACTTAAAAAATAGTTGCTCACTTTCTGTTGCTTTATTGCTAAAAAGATGTCAATCTGCATGTGTCGTAGAGGTTAGTTCCTGGTGTTCTCATGTCAAACAGATTTTCTCTCCCCTTCTACCTTCTTTATTTTATGAGCACTGGGAGTGAGAAAAGAAAAGATACGAAGATAAAAGAGTAGTGGAGAAAATGTAAAATTTGAGTAAAATATGTAAATTGGAAAACTAAAGAATTTCTTTCCATCATTGAAGATTATGATCATAAAGGAGACCTATCTCTGCAATCTACTTTATCTTCAAATTAAAAGTACAGAGAGACTAGATCTACCTTTTGCCGAATAATATAAAGTCTAAGTTGCTTATGTCGTGTGTGTCACTCAAGTCCTGTTTAAAAAAAAAAAAAATGCATCCAGAACACTCTGTCTTAAGAGGATGAACTGTTATTTCTGTAGCTCTTAATAACTGACAACTCCACATTTAAATCCCAGGCTGTACATAAACTGTCAGCCTCCAAATTTGCCCAGACAAACAGAATTGGAAAAAACAAAAATAACATGAGGAAAAAAATGCGCTATTAACAGCTGTGTAAATAACAGCAGCAACATTAACTAATAAAAGGAAACCAGCAATCGCAGTCAGAACTAAAGAAGGAATTCACGTCGCTGCAAGTAGATTTAGAAGGGTCGGCTGCTTTATTTCCTTCCAAATTTCAGTTTTTTGTTTCAAAGTTAACTGCATCAAGGAGCTTAGAGGGAAACTTTTCAAAGCAAACTCTTAGATCATTTACGAAAAAAGAAGAATCGAGTGAAAATGTGTTTTACTTACCATTTTGGAGAGAAAGAAAGGAAAGAGGGCTGGTTATTACTTTCTTTTTCCTAATCATGTGCCTTGGTGTTTATGTTTGAATAGGACTGCAAAGCTGCTCTGAGTCCAAAATCGAGTGAAAGAGCCTCACCCCCTTCCATGTCACCACTGCGCTATCTTGGTCCAAGCCTCTTTGGTTCCCAGAAATAGAAATCCTTTCAAACTTACTCAAGAAAAACAAGGGACTTGTATTTAAATAGCTTCTAGGAGAAGCCACTGGGAACCCAACAGTGGGAAGCACAATCGGGTCTTGTCGAGAAATAATGATCGATCGTGTACCCGAAATTTGCCAGGTCCTGTTCCACGTGCTGGAGACCCAAAGATGAAAGAGATCATCTGAATCCCTCTCTCGTGGGCTTGTGCTCCAGCCGGGGGAGACAGACAGTGAGCACGCAAGCAAGGGAATAAGAATGCCAAATGCCAGTAGATGCTAGGAAGAGGGTAAAATAAGTATGCATTGTGTAAAATGAGTCCTGGAATTTGAGGAAGGAGGAAGTAGGAAGGAAGGCTCGAGGCATTGGGAAGACCTTTCTTGAACAGATGACACTTTCTTTGAGACCTGAATGAATTGAAGGGGCTGGGATCATGAGTCCTACAAACTCCCGGGACACAGCTTTGGGAACAGAAGGAACAAGTCAAGAGCTGGGAGACCAGAGCGGCACTTCCCATTAAAAACATAACATGATTGTCGAATTCTATATGTGCGATTTTTAAATTTTCTAGTTGCCACCTTCCAAAAAAAGCAAAAAAGAAACAGATGAAATTAATTTAAACATATTTCATTTAACCTAACACACCTGACAGTCATTTCATTTCAACCTATAATGCATGTAAAAGTCATGAATGAGATATTTTGCATTTCTTTACACTCAGTCTTCGAAATCTAGTGTGCACTTCATCCTAAAATCACATCTCAGTTTGAATGCTAAAGTTTCAATAAAGTGAAATGTAATTTTGCCAAAACAATAAAGTCATGTGCTTCAATGGGAAACTATTTTATTGGGAAAATATTTTATACTGCTTTCATTTTTAAATTAAAATGTAAATTAATTAAAGTGCAATTTAATTTAAAAATTCAGCTCCTCAGTTGCACCAGCCGTGTTTTGAGTGCTCAGGAGCCATGCCTGGCTCTTGGGTACCATTTTGGACAGGACTAGATGGGGGCGGGGAGGCAGGATGGAGGCAGATTCGGTAAGAAGGAAGAGGGAGCCATGTAAACCTTGATAGAAATGGGAAGGAATTTGGGTTCTAAGTGTAATAAACAACCATTACAACGTATATTACTTTCCTATATCTAACGTAGCAAATTTAGTGACTTTAAACAACACAGCTTTCAAATCCGGAGGTCAAAAATCTGAAATGACTCTTACAGGGCCAAAATCAAGGTGTCGATAGGGCTGATTCCTTCTGGAAGTCCCAACAAATAATCCATTCCTTGCTTCTCCCAGTTTCCAGAGGCTGCTGGCACCCCTTGGCTTGTGGCCGCATCATTCCAGCTTTGCTTCTGTTGATGCATCATCTTCTCCTATCTATCCATCTGGCCCTTCCACCTCCTCCCTCTTCTAAGGACCCTTGTGATTGTTCCATTGGGTCCACTCACATTTTCCAGAATATTCTCCCCATCTCAAGATCCTTAGCTGCATCTGCAAAGTCTCTTTTGCCACATGAGGTGACATATTCACAGGCTCTGGGGACTCGTATGTGGACATCGTAGGGGAGAAAGAATATCTTTACCCTTCTGCCCTTGTAGGGTCTTGGCTGGGTCTCTGAAACAGAAGACAGATTGACAAGAAAAAGAGTTTACAAATTATTTGATGTAAATGAAGGAAATGAAGGTGAAGAAAGAGCTAAACTTGAGCATGTTTATACTAGGTTTGATGAAGAGTGGAGAGTGGTGGGAAAGTGTGATAGGACCAACAGGGCATGAGCTAAAAGTAATGAACTAGGGGAAACTTAGCAAGGCCTGTTCATTCAGGTTCCTCTCAGCACCCTTCCATCTTCAGAGATAAGGGTGCTCCCATTCTCCAGGAAAGGGTCTCTCCCTCCCATGACCAGTTTATGACCTCTTTCAGGAGAAAGTCAGAGAGACCTTCCTGCACCTGCCTATTCTCAACTTCCTTCAGCTTCAAATGTTCAATATGCCAAGGCACCATATTGTAGAGCAGCATTTCTTGAGCCCCATCAACACTTTGATGGGAAATTATCCTATCACAGAGCGTTTAAACAGGGGGAAAGAGACACCATTCCGCATATTCGTTAGAAAAATCACACTGACTGTTAGGTACAGAATGACCTACCCAATAAAGAAATAGGAAAACAGACTAAGAGGCCGTTTTGCAGAAATGCAGGTGAGAGTCAATGAATGCATCATCATAGAGAAATGCTAGTTTTTGTCTATCCAGTACCTCCCCTCCCCTCTCTTTGGGAAACTACTCACCACCACTTCAATCATGAGTTTGAAAGAGCTGCCAGGGCTATGGATCCCCTGGTGACAATGGACGTAGCCATCGAGCCCATTCACCTGGCCAAGATGGGTGGTCCAGGAATGAGCTTGTATCTCAAAATGAATTTTTCATCTTGAGTTGTTCCATTTGGAACTGGAGCAAAAATGGGTCTTGTCTTTTGGCTTATAGAGTTGAAAACATGCAAACCAGGGGCTGCAAGCAGCTGTCTTCTCTGCCACACGAAGGGAACTTCCCTGCATGGAGAGAGAATGAAGCCAGCACATAGAATAAGATAGAGCCTGGGAAAAAGACAGACAGTCCTAACAACACAGTTTGTGTCCCTCTATCAAGTTGTGTCTGAAGTATCACTCTTGGGCTCTCTGGTTTCATAAAATGAAGCATTTCCTTTTTTTTTTTTTTTTTTTGTTTATGTTCATTTCAGTTGTGTTTCTGTCACTTGCAACCAGAAGAATCCTGGTCAATACAGGTCTCAAAGAGAATGGGGATGGAAGTGGATGCATCGCCTCTCTTTGTCTCTGAGACTACCTGCTCTCTCATTCTTGCTTCTCTACATTCGGATTCCTTCTTCTCTTTCTTTGCAAAACAGCTTGCTCAGCTTTCCCAACCCATGACAAAGATCATCGTCTCATTGTATGTCCTTCCTGAAAACATGAAGGAGAGAATAACATGAAGGAATCCCAAAGAGAAATTCCCAGGAAAAAGAATGTGTTCCACACAGCTTGGGTCTGCCCTTCATTCATATCTGACATTATTTTATAAATAAAAAAAAATATATATATATATGGACCTCATAGTTTTCAAATTTGAGGAAAGGTAAAAAATATGAATTTGCTACTCTTTTGGCTATGAAGCTTCGATTATGACCAGGAATCAAAGCAAGCTGAACTAAAATGATAATGTCTTTCGATTAATTGCAAATTTATTTACACAGGCATTCTCTCTCTCTCTCTCTCTCTCTCTCTCTCTCTCTCTCTCTCTCTCTCTCTCTCTTTCTCTCACACACTTTCAACCAGCGTTTCTGGAATTTTCTTCCTCGTTACATTTAATAAGAATAAGAGTTACAAAAAGTTTAAATGACATATTTTTGCATGGAATTTAGTCCAACGGATTAAGAAATATGCATTTGAGCACCAACTAAGCAGGATATCAGAGTCTGTAAATTTTCCGAAGGCTCCAGACCCACCTGTCTACTAAACCATTGCCTCCTGGATGCCTCAGCATCGGCTCAAACCTAATCTCAACAACAAGTAACTGATGATCTGCCCCCAACACCACCTCGCCCCTCCACCCTGCACACCAGATGCATCCTCTAGGTGGATCCTACCAGCAATCAGAAACCTCCCTCTTCCTCCCGTATCCAACCTCTATGCAAGTCCCATCAGTTGAACCTCCTACATCTGGGGCTGGAAAACTTTATAAAAGGTCAGATTGGAAATACTTTAAGCTCTGCAGGTCAATATTTTGGTCTCTGCCACAAATATTCAACTCTGCCTTTGTACGTTGAAAGCAGGCTTAGACAATCAGTAAGCAAATGTACGTAGCTGTGTTCCAATAAAACTTTATTTACAAAAAACAGGCGCGAGTCAGATCTGGTCCTTGGGCTTTAGCTTGCCTATCCCTGAAGTACATCAATCATTATGCCTCTTCCTCTCTGTTTTTCATCCTGCTTCATGCTACTATTGCCTCTTGCCCAGACTATTGTAATAGTTTCCTAACAATTCTAGCTACATGTATCTCAGTGTTCACCTGACCTAGTCTCCACATATCAGCCAGACAGTTGTTTTCATAGACTTTACACATACACACGCACACACATACCCTTATTTAAAAGCCTGCATTGGTGAACTATGATGATACCACTGTACTCCAGCCCAGGCAACAGAGAAAGACCCTGTCTCAGAAATGAATGAATGAATGAATGAATGAATGAATGAATGAATGAATGCATTGGCCTTCTCTTGCTCGGATAATCATAAACCTGCAAGATCCCACCGAGTACACCCCTGCAAGCTCCTGCTACCTCTTCCTGCAGCAAGTGTCCCACCCAACTCTGTGCTGCAGATCTGCTCTCCGTTCCCCAAGCTCTCTGCTGAGTTCCCTCCTGGGTCCTCCTCATAGCCTTGGTTTGTAGTCATTCTTCCATGTCAGGAAGTGTCCCCAAGGCCATGAGGACAGGATCTCTAGCTGTTTTTGCTCTTCATAGCATTAGCATAGCGCCTGACGTGTAGTAGGCTGCGGTAGCATGAATAATGGTGCCCCTCTTCCAAAGATACCCACGTCTTACCCTAGAAACCCGTGACTGTGTTACAGTACACCGCAAAGAAACTATCAGCTCCAGAAGGGATTAAATCAATCTGTTCTTGCCCTCCACTTTATGATGTGCAGAGCAAGAGCTTGACAAATGTTTTCTTAATGAAATAATGACCCAAGAGGGGTTGGAATCTGAATTGCAGGTGTAGGCAGAGCCATTTCCATCTCTTACCACCTTGAACCCTTGGGTGCTGGTACTGCACTGAGAATGATCTGAAGTTATGTTCGGATGCATGGGGAAAAAACTCCACAGCTTTGCGTGATGGAGAAAGTCCCTGGGCTGTGAATTTGCTATCTGCGAAAAAATCAAAGGGCTGAGTTGCCTTTTGATTTACCCTGTAATATCTAAAACAATCTGATTTTATTCTCTTATGAAAACACTTGGGTGACTTTTTTTTTTTCCTCCGCGGGAGAGAGGGAAATGCCTTCATGCATTGTTTCAGGTTTGCTTGACTCACATAGTTACGGATTTTGGAGGTACAAAGAGCACGCGAATAATCGAATAGAGATCTGCCACATGAGGAAGTAGGAGCAGAAGCTAATGGAGACCCAGAAGATTTGCTCAACCCACACCGTGTGCCAGTGCAGTGGCTGGGTCTGCTTCCTCAGCGAGCGAGATTGCTCAGGGCTCTTGTCATTCTCCCGAGCTAAGTTGACACGGTTTTGGCATGAGCTTCACAACTCCACTTTGTGCCATCAGGCAGCACCAAGTCATTGTTTCAGAGTCACTGTGACAATGGGAAGTCACATTCAAGTGACAAGGAAATTATTGCTGGAATAAAAAAAAAAAAGTTGAAGGAAGTGATTATTGTGTATTCTCATTATCCGGCTTTCAAACTTAAATATTTTGGCCATTAGAAAGCATTTGTTGTTCAAAATAAAACGAAGAACATAGACTGCATTCAAACGGGGGTTTCTTAGAAATCAGATTCTTTTTTTTTTTTTTTAACCTGTTAATGAGACACTTAGCAAACATTGGGTAGAAACTGTCAGCCTTTTAAGACTCATCTCTCCTTAGCACTAAGGAGAAGGCAGGGGTAGCAAGTCAAGACTAGGTGACATTTTCAGAACCACCTGGCCATACTCTGCTCCCATGTCTGTTGACCTCAAAACACCCATTATACCTGAAGCTCCTAAAGATTAACTGACTTCTTTAGTCTGACACCATGAAATATTTGGACGTTTTCTCACCAAGCCAGCTTCTAATTAGGATTTTTGACATCCCAATTGGTTCCACCAGAAACTGACATTCTTACGCCAAGTACTAGAGTTCTTTGAATGGGTTTTGGTGGGGGGATGGTAGGGAGTATTTGAACTTCTTTAAATTACTGAAACAATTGAGAGCCTGCGCATCTTTCTAGAGAGAAGATTCCCAGCTGTCTGCTTGGTCTCAAAAGTTTCCATGACTCTAGAAAGATGGAGAACCCAGTGGCCCCTTACAATGTAGACCTCATGTGAATGATGTCTCGCAGTAAACTGAGAATGTGATCTTCTGGGTTTGTTTGTCAGTCTTGTTGCTATCGTCAATGTCAATATCAATGCTTGTGGTTGATCTACTTGATAACTAAGGCTGCCTTCTGGAGGGCTGGGAAGAGGGAGATCTGTGGATTAACTCTAGATCTTGCTGAATTCTCTAATATCTCTGTCTCTACAGTCTTGAATGGTGCCCCTCCTAAAGATTTTTCTTATCACTACTGGCTAAAAGTGTACCTTTTTCTATTTGAATTTCCTTTAGTAAGCCCTTCTTAAAAAACTGTTCACTTAATTAATAGTCTAAAGCACATTTAGTAAATTAGACTTGATTTTAAATTTCTTGATGAGAGTTCTAACTACTTTTATACTTGATCCTTAAGGACAATGAAAAAAAAAAAAAAAAGCACCAGCTTTCTCTGTAAGAGCCTTGGCAAGAAACAGAAAACTTTCATTTTTCTCAAGGAAAAATAAACAGTGGCTAGGAAGGTACGGGGAATGAAGTGAGAGGTTTTACAGGTTCGGCCTCGAGTGCGGTGAGGTTGGCTGGAATCTCAGTGACACGTTGTTTATGATTGCACACGGGTTCTGCAAAGCATCTGCCAAAGAGGCCAAACAGCTGTAGTCAATCCTTTATTAGAACATTGTTTTTCTGAATTCAGGTAAATATCCCCATACTGCACAAGGTCACCGGCATGCATTTTTATGCTTTGTGTTAATATCTCCAATCCTTGGTTAGAGCTTGGTTAGAACTCAACTCCGGCGCAAAGGAAGTCTGATGTGGGACTCCCCACCTCACCCCAGGCAGAGCCAACATTCTAGAAGGCCGTAGAGCCTTCTAGAATGTGATGAGTGGGGCAATTTCTACCCTGTGCGGAGTGTAGCTGTAGGATCCTCTGCCTGCTTTCCACATGCACTCTAGCAAGGTGGTTATGAGAAGCCGATTTGGAAACAACGTAGGTTCGAATCCCAGTTCTGCCAATTCCTAGCTGGTCCTTGGTTAAGGCATTTACCGGAGTATAATGGGAACGATGTCTTTCTCATAGCGGTGTGTGATGTGAAAAGACGCAGGGCTGGTGCTTGGCATTCCATAATAACCAAGTGTCTGTATCTTCTTTTACGATTCATCATCATCATCTCCATTTATGTCACCTCATTGCAGTGTGACAGACCACTTTCCCTCTGACATTAACTCTAGCAAATCACTGGAATGAGGTGCGTTGGCCAAATAGATTTTAAATTATTTATTATCATCTTGCCCTAGCAAGCGAAGGAAGAGAACATTCCCAATCACGAACCTTCAAACCCCCAGGTCAACCCTAAAAAGTCCAGCCATCTAGCCTCAAAGACAAGCTCTGCAGGTTTCCAGATGCAAGAAGGAAGCTAGAACCCTCCACTGAACTCCAATATTTGAGTCTTGGCTTTGCATCCATGCTATGCTGGTTGGTCGTTCGTGTGCCGAAAAGATGTTCTAGAGTTTAGTTGATTATGATTATCTCTTCTTAAAAAGTCAAAATGGAGAGGTAGACCCACATCTGAGGGATGTGGTGAGCATTGTGGAGGGGAAGGGCATACCTCTAACCCTTGCTAGGGAGAAGCAAAGATATAAAATGTAACCAAAAGTGCTCTCATAGTTCCTTGAAATAAATAATAATGAAAAAGAAACAACCAAGGGAAAATAAAAGTCAAAATAGGCCAGGTGCGGTGGCTTACACCTGTAGTCCTAACACTCTAGGAGGCTGAGGTGAGAGGACTATTTGAGCTCAGGAGTTTGAGACCAGCCCGAGGAAGAAGGAGACCCTGTCTCTGCTAAAAACAGAAAGAAATTACTTGGACAACTAAAAATATATAGAAAAAATTAGCTGGGCATGGTGGCGCATGCCTGTAGTCCCAGCTACTCGGGAGGCTGAGGCAGGAGGATCGCTTGAGCCCAGGAGTTGGAGGTTGCTATGAGCTAGGCTGACGCCACGGCACTCACTCTAGCCTGGGCAACAGAGTGAGACTCTGTCTCAAAAAAAAAAAAAGTCAAAATAAGTCAAACTGAATAGTCTGCTTTAAAATATATATGTTTCTAAATAGAAATTTCAGGTAGCTTTCAACTGCTCAAGACCTGTTGCCTAGACTCTTAGAAGCTAGCACTGAATAACTAAGCTCTGGCTGCCAGGCATGGTGCTGTGTTCTTTCTTTTAGTCCTCACAACAATAAGTTGAGTCCTCTTTATCGTCCTCATTTTATGTCTGAGTGAGAAAGCTACAAAGTACATGTAATCTATGTAAAGTCCATGTAGTCTATGTAAGGCACTTAGCACTATGTAAAGCCCTTAGCACAGTGTTGCGTGTGGTATGATTACTCTATGGTTACTAACGGTATTATTAAGGGTTACTAACTCTATGGTTACTAACGGTATTATTAAGGGATAAAACATCATCTGAATGCAGGCAACCAAACTCCAGGACCTGTGGTCCTAACACTGCATTTATACTGCTTCCAAGAAAAGTTTCAGTTCTGAGGAATTACTAGACTTTGTCCCCCTGGTCAAGAGAAAGGCATGCAACCAACCCTAGTTAAGACCCCAGGTGCCCTGAGTAAATCATGCCTCAATTAGAGAGTGTCCTGAGAGCTGCTTCCACCTCTCTGACCTCCTGGATTTGCACACCAGCAACGCAAATCCACGTCCAGCGGCGATTGCGCCATGGCCAAGAGTGATCACTGCAGTGGCCTTCACCCCCAGTGACGACAGGGGGACTTGGGCCAGTGTGGGAGAGTGAGCCTGTCTCTCCCTGCTTTGTCTACTTCACCCAAATATGCAGGCCTCCTCTTCCTACCCAAATGCCTCCTGAGCCCCGTGCTCACTTTATGGAGGAGCATAAAAAAGCAACTCCTCAGCTCCTTCCTGGTCCTTCCTGGTCTCAGCTTGAAAAGGCCTTTCCTGGACACATGTCTAGTTGACTCTATGTAGCTTGAAGTATTTTTATGACCTAGAATGAAAAGGCAGAAACCATGGGGAAAATCATTTTTAATCACCAAAATGATGACAAAACACAGATCCCAAGAATATTGCTAAACAGTAGCAAAGAGTTGGCCACAATGGCTTGCTTTATGTAGCCAAAATTTCAATCAGCATCAAGAATAATGAGAGGGAGGAAGCCTCAGTTTGGTTGCAACACATAATCCACAAAGGCTCTGCCGCATCAGGTAGAGTTCTCTCCTTGCAAAAACACAAAAATGGACTCTAGCCAACGTAAGCACAGAAACACCTTATTGGAAGGAGTAACTGTTGGAATCATCTCAGCTGCAAGCAAGGGAGTATTTGACTATAAATGGCTTAAACAAATGAGGATTTAATTTTCTTCATCAGCAAGAAGTCTGCAAGGAGACAGTCATTGGGTTTGCTTTAATGGCTGAACAATGTAAACACTGAGTGCCTGCGATTTTTCCGGGCTTTTCCCTCATGGTCACAAGATGGCTGCTGAAACACCAAGCTTCATCAACCTGCAAGTCAAGAGGAAGGGGACGGGGTAGCTACTCCTGTCCCTTTTATCATGAAAGCAGATTTATACTTTATTCCCACTGATCAGAACTGTATCAACTGAGCCACTAATCCTTAGTGCAAGGGAGGCTGAGAAAGTGAATATTTTTAGTCTCTATAGGGAAGCAGGTAAGGAAGAGGGGGTTGGAAAGTGGGTCTTGGGCAGGGGTGCAGAAGCTTTTCGTGTTGGAAGGCCAGATTCATTTAGCTATAATCAAAAAAGGCCACATACGAGAAACTTCAATTAGAGATACTTAAAAATGTATGGTCTCTTAGGCCGGGCGCGGTGGCTCACGCCTGTGATCCCAGCACTCTGGGAGGCCGAGGCTGGCAGATCCCTCAAGGTCAGGAGTTGGAAACCAGCCTGAGCAAGAGTGAGATCCCGTCCCTACTAAAAATAGAAAGAAATTAATTGGCCAACTAAAAATATATAGAAAAAATTAGCCGGGCATGGTGGCGCATGGTTTGCAGTTTCGGTGAGTACCAGTCATTTGTGACGTTAACAGTGTCTTGATTTTGGGTTAGGGACAAGCATGTGGATTCATAGCAGTAAGTGGTTGAAAAGCAAGAAAACATTTTTCAGGCATGTTGCCAAAGGCATGAGTATTCTGCATTTTTCCATATTTCAATGGGGTGTTTCTTAGCATTAAACAACGACTTTAAAATGTCATCTACTGAGAGCTCAACCAATGCCACCTGCAGCTCTTTAGGTGCCTTAATGATATCAACTAGGCGAAATGCTAATTTGGGTGTGATGTCATGATTCTCAAAGTCAGTGAACCTTTCATTGTATTTTCCAATTAATAGGTCTATAACAGCTGTGTATTCCTCAAATGATTCATATATGTTAACCTGCTCATCGGCAACATTTGGTAACTGGGGAAAACCTTCATCCAAAATTTCCTTTTGAAGAAGGGTTTTGAAAAAAGATACGTTTTTTCAAAATGCTTGGATTTTTTTTTTTGCTACATATCCTATATAGACTTAGTTTTACCTTGCAAAGAAATGAACTCAAAGTTGTTTTGATTGGACATCATATCACACAGAAATGCTGCATTCCTACAGAAATCTTCTTTCAATAATTCACATGGCTGATTCCGTTCTTCACAAAATTTAACTATCTGTTCTCGCAGAGGTTAAATTGTGGCTAACCCCTGTCCTTGTCACAGCCAACACATTTTAGAATGACATGGCAACTCTACGCTGAATACCTCATCACCTGTAACATCTTTAGCATGTTACAAAACTGACCAGGCCATGTTTCATGTGCAGAAATACAGTTAACAATACCTATAACGTATTGCAAAGTGTCACTTAAAATAGCTTTAGCTCAGAGGTTTTGCTGATGCAAGATACAATGAAAAGAAATAAGAGCATCTGGATTGGTTAATACTTTTTTTATATCTGTGCAATAAACGCTTCATGTTTTCCTGTCATGGAAGGTACACTGTCTGTACAGACACTCACTTAAATTTAACAAATTCAGTCCAACTTCATGACATTTTTCTTGAACGTTGTGGAAGATGTCTATTCCCCGTGTTCTGTTCGCAAGAGTGTCCAAAGCAAGTAACTTCACAGCAAAGAATATCTTCCGTTATGACCCAAATAAAGTATAGAACTTGCACCAAGTCAATAGTATGAGTTGATTCATCAAAAGCAACACTTTCCTTTTGAAGTATTGAATGAAGTTGTTCTGTTAAGTTGAAGGCTAATTCATGCTGCCAATCAGTTATGGTTCTCCTTGAAAGAGGTAGTTGTTTGTACTTTGAAATGTTATCGGGGTCTACGTACCCCACAACTTTGACAATGCACTTTTTTTTTTTTTTTGAGACAGAGTCTCACTTTTGTTGCCCAGGCTAGAGTGAGTGCCGTGGCGTCAGCCTAGTTCACAGCAACCTCAAACTCCTGGGCTCAAGCGATCCTCCTGCCTCAGCTTCCCAAGTAGCTGGTACTACAGGTATGCGCCACCATGCCCGGCTAATTTTTTTTTTTTTGTATATATATTTTTAGTTGGTCAATTAATTTCTTTCTATTTTTAGTAGAGACAGGGTCTCGCTCAGGATGGTTTCGAACTCCCAACCTCGAGCAATCCGCCCGCCTCGGCCTCCCAGAGTGCTAGGATTACAGGCGTGAGCCACCGCGCCCGGCCTGACAATATACTTTTTCACAATTTCTACATCATCACCGGATGGCTTCCATTTTTTCCCCAAGTATACAAGCTACTTTATTAGTTGTTTCAGCGGCATTATTTCCAGGTCTTATTGCAGCTTGGAAGAATTGTCTTTGCTTTTGCTTTTCCTCTTTTAATTTCTGCAATACAACCTTTTGCGCCTCTCCCTCTAATTTAAGATATTTGGGACCCTTATAAGTGTTATAATGCTGATGAGCATGGGATTTCTTTAATGTTGATATTTCAGTATCACAAAGCAAGCCAATCGTCTTATCTTTAGCAGAAACAAGATAATATTGCAATTCCTAATCCTCATTAAAAAATTTGTTTCCTTCCTTCAGTGTTCTCTTGGTCTTTGGACATGATGGCTGTTAAACAGGCAGGATTAAAAAAAAAAAATACTGTCTTTCTGTGCAGCTATTCGCAAATTCCACTTCAAACAGAAATACAGTGCACCGTTGCAAAACACTGATTACAGACTGGCCTGCTCGGCACCCATAAACTCTCGCCAACCAGCCTCATGTGATGCCAGTCAGGTGGGGGAAGTTAGAACTGAACCATAAGCATAGCAGCCAACAATTTAGCCTTTATGGCTTACCGATGTTCTCATTGTGCCATTCAATCTGAGAGTAGTATTTTGTTGAAACTTATTTTATTCTGCGGTATTTTAAATACATTCATTTTAAAAATAAAATACAAACTCTAAAAGACAAAAATACAGTAATAAAAATAAAAGGGATTTGTCCTGGGAATTTTGGATTCAGTCAAGTGGCCACACTTAAGGACCTAGAAGGCCACACGTGGCCTTAAGGCTGCAGGTTCCCCAGGTTCCCCTGGTATTGAGTTAGCCCAGAGTTTCTCAATCTTAGCTCTGTGGACATTTGGGGCCAGGTCCTTCTTTGTTGGGGGGCGGGGGGGTGGCTGTCCAGTGAAATGTAGAATGTTTAGCGACATCTCTGACCTCCACCTACTAAATACCAGTAGCATCCCTCCCTCATCTGTAACAACCAAAAACTTCTCCAGGTATTGCCATATGTCCCCAGGGAGGAAAAATTGCCCCAAGTTGACACCCAGCGGGTTAGCCCACTCGCAGCACCTGCCTTAGATTAGAGGGTCACCCCCATAAACAAAGTGGAAAAGCCAGTCTTCAGAAAGTAGCACAGCAGTTCCTGGGGCCCAAGGGGGAGGACCTAGGAGACAGTCTCTGCCAAACCCTTGCCCTGGGGGGAATCAGTTTAGCCCTTTCCAGTCTGTTATGACTTAAGACATAAATTCCAAGAAGAGGGAACAAGAGTGGCCTTGAGCTGCAAGCCTGTCATTGACGAAGGAAGGAAGAAAGGAGCCTTGATTAAAACTCTCCCACCAAGACTGGATCTAATGCCAAAGGGATAGTTCCCAATAGCTATTATCCAGGTCGGGGGAGCAGGGGAATGGGTGCTAGTCAAAATAAAATATGGACCACGTACCATGCAATGACTTGGACAACTGATCCTATTCCTGACGAATGACTGAGCCCCTTGTAGTACCATGTTTCCCTGAAAATAAGACAGGGTCTTATATTTATTTTTCCTCAAGAAGACACCCTAGGGCTTATTTTCAGGGGATGTGTTATTTTTTTTTAAGTACGGTACAACAATCTACATTTATTCAAATAGAGTTAAGTCGTATTCTTCTGGAACATCATCATCACTCTCCAAACTCTGAATTCTATCCTGAATTTCTTGCGACTCTATTTCCTTTAGAACCACTGGCCCCGATCTCTCATGTCAAGCACTAGAGCTCTCATGGGGCAGATGAGAAGGGCTGCTCGTGTTCTTTCCCGCTCCGCAACAAAACGCATGGGTTGTGCAGATGCACTGCATAGCCACGCCTGTCACTAGGGCTTATTTTCGGGGTAGGGCTTCTATTGCGCACATGCTTAGACATCCTGCCAGGGCTTATTTTATGGGTAGGTCTTATTTTCGGGGAAATACAGTAGTTTGAAAAAAGAGGACGTTTGAGGAAGAATCCAGATTGTCTGTATGACCTCAGGCAAACCTCTTTGAGCCCTTAGGGGTTTACCTGCAAGCTAAGAGTTTTGAGCAATGCATTTCCAAGATCTCTTGGGCTCTGACCTTCAGTCTGAAATTGTGTATTTCAGCTTCCAGAGAGCAGTTCCAGCTCCATCTTTTCTCCTCTCTATATGCCCTGGTTGTTCCATCTTCCAAAACCATCTCTCCGTTGCCTAGATCTGGGCTATCTGATCAGCACAAAGGAGCAGAAATGCAGTGAGCATGCATAGATGTACCTGGAGATTTAGCCTGGACGCAAGTAGAGGCTGTTGGTTCCATTTTTGTGTTGGTCTCAGTTGGACTTACTGAATGCATTAAACTAACCCCCCTTGAGCTCTCTTAAAACAAATCGCAGCTCAACCCAGTAGCCCCTGAGCATCTTGAAGGAATCTGACTACAGAAAGTGACCTTTCTCTGTGCAGTTGGCACCTGCCAGCAGGTTCTCCAGTGACGGTGACAGATTCTATCATGGAAAAGCCCACCGTGGCCCTATACTGTGGTTTTGATGCCACCTCGTTAATTTATTTAGTGCGGTGATGAAGAGGAGAGGAATTGGAGCAAGGGGTGGAGGGAAATGGGGATTAAAAATGTAAATATGTGATTACTTTTAATGACCTTATTACTCGACATCAAATCTGTTTGTATTGACAAATAAGTATGCAAATGTTTATATCAACACTCACTTCATTAAAATAGCAAATGGTTGAAGTTAATATTAGTGCAGCATTGAAATCTTGAGTAGTTTTGATTACATAGCAATAAGCTACTGATGAGTGTCATTATGTACCAATCATACAAAAATGAGCCACCGAAGGCCATATTTCCAAAATTGGGTTGAGCAAGTACATCCACGAAAATAGAGACACACACCAAATGCCAGAGACTTTCCCTGGCTTCACATCCAAGCATAGTTCAAAGGCACAAAATGGAAATTTGCACCCTCGGAAATGCAACCGGGCATGGAATTATTCAATTAAGTGTCCCAGAGGAAGTATGTACAGGTGTCTTACACTATAGAGACTCTTCTATTGCTCATAAACCACCCCACTTGCATTCTCTCAATTGTTTTTCCAAAGGATGATTTTTAGCTTAAAGACAAGAGATCTTAAAAAATTAAGAATCCCACAAGTTAGCAGGCATGAGTGTGTATGTTTGTCTGTTTTGTGTGGCAAATGACTCGGTCTACAATTCCTCGAGGCACCGAGCAGGTGGCTGAATTCTCTAGTTCTACTACTTCTCAGGTTCGGTATTTGCTGAACAACTCCACTATGCTCATGAGACAATTCAGTCAAATAGAAAAGTGAGTTAAAAGATGCAAGAAGTCTCAGTTGGACACAGAAGTTGATTTGAGAATAATTCAGAGGCTACAACTGAGGTTTTCTTGGGCTTGAGAAAGTTACCTCTTTGGCCTTCATGCTGCATGTTTTAAGTTTTCAGTCAAGGCTACAAGGAGTAGAAAGCCTTTGTATTAATAAAGTGCTAAGTTCTTCCACAGAGAAATGAATTGTAAATAGGTCTTTCTTTTATACCAATGACGATCCAATCAGGCAGTGATGAGTCAGCTAGTAGGTGTTTATCCTGCACGTACTTAGGAGGAAGTTGTTTGCAGAAGTATCTGGAATGAGCGCTGTCTGAACAAGAAGGTGAGACTGACCTTGATCTTGGACTAACAAATAGGTTGGTGATGGGCAGGGGGCAGATGGGGCATTTTTTAGTGCAGAGAAAAGCCAGAAACATGAATGAAGAGGCATCTCCTGGAACAGTGAGGAGTTGACCAACTGTCAGGGGAGCCAGGGAATTGGGCAGGGCTGGGAGGGTGGAATCCCATGCCCGAAGCCCCCACACATCAACCAAAGACATTATGGAAAAGAATGCAGCCACAGGGAGTTAGCTGGGAATTTTTTCACTTTGAAACAATCTCAAACTTAGAACAAAGTTGGAAGAAGATCACAAAGACTAAGTTGCTGACATGATGCCCCATCGTCTCCAAGACTCCAAAGAGCATTTCCTGCAGATGAGAACTTTTTTCTGCATAACCACCGCCCAAATATGGACATCAGGAAATTAACATTGTCAGAATCACACTTCTGCATATGTTGCCGTTTTCTCTTTTGCCTCCTTCAGTCTGCAACTGTTTCCTTGACTTTAGTAACTCGGATGTTTTTAAAGATAACAGACTGGTACTTTTGCAGAATGTCCGCCAACTTGGCTTTGTCTAATGACCCCTCACGATCAGATTCAGGTAAGCTAGCTTTGGCTAGAGTATCACAGAGGGATACTGTGTTCTTCTCAGGGCACTCTTTCTGGTAGCTCGAGATGTCACTTGTCCCATTCCTGGCGACATTAAACTCTGAGCAGTGGATTAAGGGAGTATCTGTCCAGTTTCTCCGTTTGTAAAGTTACCCTCGTTCTTTTCACTGGGAAACTCTGAGCAGAGGGGTAAAAAATTCAAAGTTGTGGCTAGAAAAATTGGACACGCTGTTGCCCCAGCCAAGGGGCTTAGGGAAGGGATTAGAGCTGGGGGCTGGGTGGCCAACCCAATGCAAGGCCCTTGAAGCATGGAAGCTTCTAGAACGGAGAAAATAAATTGTACTGCTCCCCTGACCTTGAGCTCCAGTCCACAAGCCTTGCCAACTCTTCTCACTGGACTCCTGAGTTTCCTGGCAGCAAGGCATATGGCCAAGATAGCAGAGAAAATGCTAAGCATGAGAAATTAAAGAAGACCGAGTTGGTTAACCAGCTGTACCTGTGTCTATTCTAGAAGGCATGACCTGGGAAGCAGTGAGGAAGGGGTGGACATTGCAGTCGGACAGAGTATCACATGGTAGGAGGTCCCCAATTAATTAACTACCAGGAGCATGCTTTTCCTGGCAGGGAATGCAAGCTGAGGGCAAGATCTGAACTGCTTGGCATATTGGGTACCATTTTTAGAGGATGTTTACAACAGAGGGCAAGACACAATGAGCAGCGGAAGAGAATTTTGCTTAAGTAAACAAATATCGATGCAGACGCTGAGGTATGCAACGCAAATGCTTCTGCCCTTGTTCCCACTGACCCGTAATCTCACCAAGCACAGCGCATAGACATCTTTACATCGAAGGGAATGAGATATAATGGGATAAAAGTCCTGGGTTCAAACATAGGCATTACCACATGCTGTCTTTGGACAAGTTAAACTAACTTAGCTGAACCTCAGTTTCCATGTGTAAAATAGGGAAATTAGTGCCTACCTCACAGGGACTTCATGAGAAATAGATGAGATAATGCATTATTAAAACGACAATGCAAAACTCTGGGCATAAGGTTGGTGGTTAAATATGAGGTGTTTTTTATTGTATATTCCCAGGGATTTAGCATGCTATTCTGCACATCAAAAGCTTCAAGTGAGATGTGCACCATCTGGGGGATGGTCATGCTGGAAATTCAGACTTGTGGGGGGAGGGGGGAAGGGCATTTATTGAAACCTTAAAATCTGTAACCCCATAATATGCCAAAATAAAAAAAAAAAGCTTCAAGTGACATTCATGCAAAGGAATATTACTCAGCATTAAAAAGAAATGAGCTACCTCCTAGCTCTTGGGAGGCCGAGGCGGGCGGATTGCTCAAGGTCAGGAGTTCAAAACCAGCCTGAGCAAGAGCGAGACCCCGTCTCTACTATAAATAGAAAGAAATTAATTGGCCAACTGATATATATATAAAAAATTAGCCGGGCATGGTGGCTCATGCCTGTAGTCCCAGCTACTCGGGAGGCTGAGGCAGAAGGATCACTCAAGCCCAGGAGTTTGAGGTTGCTGTGAGCTAGGCTGACGCCACGGCACTCACTCTAGCCTGGACAACAAAGTGAGACTCTGTCGCAAAAAAAAAAAAAAAGAAAAAGAAATGAGCTACCAAGCCAAGACAAAAAAAGGGGAGGCGGTAGGGGGGGGGACCTTAAATGCACCTTGCCAAGTTAACAAAACCAGTTTGAAAAGACTGTGTGCTCTATGATTTCAACTATATGAGATTCTGGAAAAGGTAATACTTTTATAGAGACAATAAAAAGATAAGCGGTTACCAGTGGTTGGGAGGAGGAAGGGAGAAATGAATAAATGGAGCACAGGGGACTTGGGGGCAGTGAAAATCTTCTGTACAATACTGTCATGGTGGATCCATGTCATTGGGCATTTGTGGAAACCCACTGAATATACGACACAAAGCATGAAACTTAATGTCAATTATGACCTTTCGTTAATAATGATGTGTGCATATTGGTTCATCCATTGTAACGAATATACCACACTAATGCAACATAAGAGTGGAAACTAGGGTGAGGGGAGAGGAAGAGGGAGGGGGCGTGTGAGAACTCTCCATACTTTCTGCTACACCTAAAATCCTAGCCAGGCGCGGTGGCTCACGCCTGTCATCCTGGCACTCTGGGAGGCCGAGGCGGAAGGATCGCTTGAGCTCAAGAGTTTGAGACCAGCTTGAGGAGCAAGAGCGAGACCCCGTCTCTACTAAAAATAGAAAGAAATTAATTGGCCAACTAAAAATATATGGAAAAAATTAGCCGGGCATGGTGGCGCATGCCTGTAGTCCCAGCTACTCGGGAGGCTGAGGCAGGAGGATTGCTTGAGCCCAGGAGTCTGAGGTTGCTGTGAGCTAGGCTGACGCCACGGCACTCACTCTAGCCCGGGCAACAGAGTGAGGCTCTGTCTCCAAGAAATAAATTAATTAATTAATTAATTAAAATTCAGTCTATCAGTGCTGAACAAGTGATGTTTTTCAACTGGGAAGGGACAACATTTTATCTTTCCTCGGTGCCACCAACTTTCAAAGGCCCTATAGGACCCTTCCACTGTCTCACATGGAATCATCTAAATCCCAGCCTATTTCCTGTCCCTTTGCCACTTACCTTTTACTCAGGATTAGCATGAACTCATGATGTGCCTTTGAGAGAATTAGGAGAAGGTACTTCCCCGGGCGGTGCAGCCCGGTGGGGGCATGGCTTTGCAGGCAGAGCTCGGTCAAGAATGGCAGCCTGCTCCTGCCTCCTTGGTGAGGACCACCATCAATGGCAGACACAAACCTGGGCGGTGACTGTCACCCCGTTGTTTTTTTTTTGGAGTAATGCTTTCACTGACCGAGCCCCGTTGCCAGTGCTGCCCCCTGCTGGCCAGCTCCTCTGACCTGGGGCTTCCCCTACGAATGCCCTTGGCATGCATTCAGGGCATAACTCCCCTTCCTGGGCTCCTGGGCTCTGCTAGTGGCACGGAATGACATTTCCTTTGGGCAGTGCACCAGTCTAGCCAGAAGGTTTCAGTTCGGCGACTGCCTCCTCCCAGGCTAACTCCCCCTTGAGCTCTCCTTGTGCACAGAATGTCTCTCGTCCAGCTCATTCCTAGGGGACCCTTTGGAGCTGGCCTCACCCCAGCATTTCCATTGCCTTAGAGCCGAACCTCTGGAATCTACGTGCTGGGCTCGTGGGAATGACAGGGGCTGGGACAAGGGGACCCAGCAGACCAGCATGCAGCGTCCAGGGAGAAGTGGCAAGCCCAGTGGCACTGCCATGGGGAATAAACCACGGGAACTGGGAAGAGAAACACCTGAGTTCAAGTCCTGCACTCGCCTCTTCCTACCTATGTGTGATTTTAAGCCTCAACATGTTCATCTACACAAAGGGATAATTTTCTCGGCAGATCGTCGCATTAGGCATAATTCTAACAGCTAACATTTCCTGAGAACTTACTATGTGCCAGGCCCTGGGCTAGGCATTTTATATGCATGATTTTATTTACTCCTGATGACAATTCTTTGAGGTAATTAATATGCATGGTCTCTACCATGTATATAATGTATATAATGATGTATATTATATAATAAGTGTATCTTATACACTTATGTTATATTGTATACAGATGAATATAATAAGTAGCACTATTACCAACCATGTTATAAAAAAAATGCAACAATTTTTGACCTGCAAAAAAAGCCATTTCATAGGGTTCAGCTAGCTGGGTATTAAAAGAAAATTCCCAAAGAGTTTGTCCAAACTGGAGATTTGGACAGATTGCAAGCAAGTGAAAGCAGAAGCCACGCCAGTGACCGGAAGCTGAGTGTGAGGGACAGCTCATCCGGGCAACAGATGCACCTCAAATCTCCAGTTTGAAAGGGGACCTGGGATCACAGCACTAAACAGTAAACTGAGGCAGAAGCTCTACGGCAAGAAGCAACCGACTGGGCTCATCAGAAAAGCTCTAGACCAGGTAGTTGCCAACCTTGAGATTGAGACTCAGCTGAGTCTCATGAAGGGCTTATTAAAACCCCAGCCCCCAGAGTTGCTGACTCAATACGTCCCAGGTGGGCCCCAAGAATTCACATTTCTAGAAGGTTCCCAGGTGATATGATGCCGCTGGTCTGGGACCCACACTTGGAAAACCACTGTTGCAGACTAAAGATTGCAAGCCAGTGCAATCTGAATACCAAACTCCACTTCCAGTCTCATTTTATTTTTGTCTAGGCAGAGGTTTGAATTTTTTTTAAGCTGGTTCTCTGGGCATGAAAATCAGAACGTTTCACACAAGAAATCCAGATTTCCATCTTTGAAAATGGAGCTGATCTAGAAACCCCGCACCCCTGCACCCCACCCGTTGGCTGGAGTGGGAAGACGTTGTCCCCCAGTGAGGGGGTGTCTGTTCTCTGGCTCGTGGAGGGGAGACTTAATTTGTCACCCTGAGTTTAGCATTTCCAAATCCAGCTGTTGATGCATATTCAACATCTGCATTATAATTCACTACTCTTTGCTTTAATAGACACTTTAAATTAGTTTATTAGCCAGATTTTAGCATCAGCACCTAGGCCAGAGGAGAAAATACCAATTGGGCCAGCATGTTCTCTTTCAGTTGGTACTAATCTGCAAACCCGTATAGAGAACCTATTCCACGCCTGCTTTCTTCCACAAATATCCCATTTCTACCACAGAAAAACAAACCACATAATTGTCCTGGGAAGCCACCTGATTTTATTATAATATAAATATATAATCTATTATATAAAAATGTGTTAGCCTAAATCTAATAAGTGATATCATGATTGCTACTGTGCTGATGTGTATGTATTGAAGCAAAAAAAAAAAAACAAAAACCAAAAAAAGTAGCAGCAAAATGTCAGGGAGAAATATCTAGAAGCATTTAGAAAAGAGGAGACAGGCTCAAAAGTGATCCCACCTGTGGGTCAGGAGGCAGCTGACTTTCTCCAGGGCAGGGCTAGCAGAAGTCATGCTCCAGGGGTGACCAGGAGTGAAATGTCACTCATGTTCAGGGCTATCTGGAGCATTCTACTGATAGATGCCACCCAATGTTTGTATTCCTGCCCCCTGCCAAAAAAAAAAAAAATTAATATGTTGAATCTTAACCCCCACCGTGGTGGTATTGATTGAGAGGCGGAGATTTGGGGAGGTGATTAGGGCGTGATTGGTGCCCTTATAAAATAGCACGAGGGAGCTTCTTTTTTTTGCTATTTCCACCATGTGAGGGTACAGCAACGAGATGCCATCGTTGAAGCAGAGGGCAGCCACCCCCGGACACTCAATCTGCTGTCCCCCTCGATGTCAGACCTCCCAGTCTCCAGAACGGTGAGCAATCGATTTATGCTGTTGATAAATTACCCAGTCTAAGAGAGTTTGTTGCAAGAGCCCAAACAGACTAACATACTTTCCATATGGGATTTTGTTCTAGTTTGAATTTTCTTGTTGTACGGTAACTCTGTGTCAAAAAAAAAAAAATTAATCAGTTCATGTAGAAGGACTTTTTCTAACGTTTACACACACTAAACATGAGTTGGGATATTTCATGTAGTAGTAGATGGGTTTTTTTTTTCTTCTTGCTCTCATTGCTTCACTGAGATCCACTCATTTCAACCGTGTGTTCCTTGTGAGAAGCGTGGTGCTGAGAGTGTGTAGGTTTCCAGAAAGTGACCCGTCACATCCCCACGACTCAACTGTGGTCTGAGGACTGGGGGCTTTGCATTTCCTGAGAGCCTGCCGCCGTGCAGAATCACAAGCCCAGGCCGATCCCATCAAAATCTGTTAGGACAACAAGATACCCAGGTGATTTATTTGAAAAAAATCAACCTTTAGGCAAACAGTGCTCCAAACCAAGTATTAGATGTAGAAATCAACATGGAATCTCAGAAGGAAAGTGGTGGAGCTTTGACACTTTGTCTATTTAAAAAACAAACAAACAACTTTGGAAAAATCTTAAAAATCTAGCATCTGGGTGGTTTTTCAAGTCAGAGGACCCCTTGTAAAATATCAAAGTATTTCAGGAACCTACATAGGATAGAGATAGATTAGTGTTCATCTTTAAAAAAAAAAAAAAAAAAAAAAAACATTCATTGAGTAACACTTCTAAATGAATGTGTACATTATTAATCAGATCATCTATGCAACTGGGAAAATATTCCTATATTTATATATGTGAGATAATTTATTTTCAGTTCTATGAGCAATGCTTACACACACATGGATCTTCCCAGCCCTTGTAACAACTTCACAATCCACAGATTGGGTGGAAAATACTGGCCTAGAAAAATAATGATTAAGAAATTATTTGTATGGGATTTATTTCTTTCCTGTACAAGCAATCTAAGGCAATTAAAGGGTATCTGTTCCAAAAAGGTTTTGGATAATGGTGCACGTCCAACTTCTAAACCTAATTAATACCCTATAGCAGTGGTTTTGAACTTTAGTGGGAATCACCTGGAAACCTGGTAAAACTAATATCCGGGACTTCAGCTTCAATGAGCCTGAGCCTGTGTGCGTGTGCCTTATTAGCTGTCTAGGTGGTTTTGACACATGTTGTGTTTAAAGATCACTGTTCTAAAGGTAGGTCTCTCAACTTCAGCACTGGGAACATTTTGGGCCAAAGCATCCTTTGCTGTGGGTGGCTGTCCCACGCATTGTAGGATGGTTAGCAGCCTCCCTGGTTTCTACCCACTAGATGTCAATAGTAATGTTTCCAGGTATGACAGCCAAAAATGTCTCCAGACATTCAGACATCACCCAGAGTCCCTGGCACAGGGAGGAGGAGATTGCCCCTGGTTGAGAGCCACCAGATTACAGGATGAAACACAAGTTCTGTCTTGGATCCCTGGGGCCACGTGCAATTTGGTTGAGTTCTGCATAGAGCTGGGTGGCTTTTCTCACCCACACCAGACTTTCCGGGTCCTGCCTGATAGTTGGTAGCTAAAATTGTAGGTCTCAGACTACATAGAAAGTTCTAGTCAATTCTGATCTTGACACCCGTTGAGCTAACCTAGCTAAATGATTCAAATACTATTTTGTGGTTTGAGTTCAAATTAGAAGCAACATGCGAGGCTCGGCCAGACACGTGTCTTCGGGCCAGGGCCCTGGTCACACTTGTCACACGCGAACCAGACCACTAAACATCTCTTTCAACAAAGAAACGGGTCTTTTCCAAAGCCAACGTTCAGGCTCTGTTTGAAAATTATATTCCACAAAGATGAAAAACATACATTTTCATTTTGTTTCAAATTAGCACGGTAAACAGCTGGTTCTCTTCTCTCCAGCGGAGGCTTTAGCCCCATTTGTTAGTTCTGTTTCTAATATTTCACCTAGCCTTTATTTACTTAACAGAGTTTGACAGGAAATTCTCAGAGAGATAATATATCTCCATTAATAGGGAGACTAGGGGAACATATTCTAAGGTTTCAAGTGGATGGGAACAATAACTTATATCTTGGACATCTTTGTCAGCTACTATCCTATTAATAGCATCCAACAGAGCCGTCCCTCAACCCCTGAGGATCTGTGACAGAGCACCCTTTTGTATTTTGCAGGACATTACACCCTTATCACCAGATAATGGTGCAAATTAAAAAGGCTTGTGAGAAAGGCAACCTGATACCCATAATCACAACCTCCTGACATAAATCAGACCCCTATAAAGAGAGAAAATGAATCCAGCTGGATTTCTGGGGGGGGGATCTAAGGATTGGAGGGTCTAAAATGCCTTCCTCCTTAAGGTCACCGATTTGTGTGGAGCTCAAGAGTGGAGACTCAGAAATCTGTTCCCTAAAATACAGACCTTCCCTCCGTTTTTAGTGTGCCGCTGCCTATTGATGGACAATAGGGAGTATCACCTAGAGATAAAAGGTCTTCATGTTGATAAGCTTAAATGCACTTTTTTTTTTTCTTTCTTTGTAAGAGATCAGAACAAAATCTCAAAACAAGCCAGAGATGCATCTGTTAGGAATCCCCTCTGCCTGATCCGTAGCTTTTCATACTGGCTTTCCAAAAACTCCCAGAATGAGTTAAAGGGATATCTTAGATCCGTGTTTTCACAGCCAAATTAGAGATCCAGTCTTGCAAGGGAAGGTAAAAAAAAAAATTTCCCCCAACGATCAGCTGCTTCTCCAATTACTCACAGCCTCAATTTGGCCTAAGAAGTGTCTCCAATAATTGATAATGCGAAGGGCATGATATGAGGTAACAATGCAATTTATAGCAGAGAGATAAAACCCAGATAAAAGAACATTTACCTTCTAATGCTATTAATATAAAAGTAATTATGAGGGTTGGTTCTAATTAGAATGTTCACTTAGAATCCAGATGGAATGGCCAGGATAGAGTGTTTCTTGGTGCAGGAACTTCATTCTTGGACTTGAAAAGTTGCATGCTTTTTTTTTTTTTAAGCGGGACATTAAAATCTTTAGTTTTGAGATGATAGCACTGAAACACCCATTCGAAGTTGGTTATCTCCTCCGTATCTATAAAGTCATGGATCAAGAGCAAGTTTGTACTCTATGTAATTTTGCACTGTATATGCCATAGTACATATTAAATAGCTAATATGTACACATAGAAAGTGGGTTGAATTGTGTCCTTCAGAAAGATACATTCGAGTCCTAACCCCAGATACCTGTGAATGTGACCTTATTTAGAAATAGGGTCTTTGCAGACTTAATCGGGTTACGATGAAATCCCACTGGGCTAGAGTCTGTCCTAAACCCAATGATTGGTGTCCTTACAAGAAAAGGGGACACAAGAGAAGGCCATGTGAAGAGGAAAGGAAAGATTGGAGTGATGGCAGTCCTTACCCCAGGGAGGGCTAAGGGTTGCCAGCAACCACCAGAAGCTACTAGAAACGCCTGGAACAGATTCTCCTGCAGGAACCAGGCCTGCTCACATCTTGACCTCAGACTTCTGGCCTCCTGAATCATGAGAGAATAAGCGTTGTTGTTTGAAGCCACCAAGTTTGTGGTCATTACAGCAGTCCTGAGACACTAATACAACATACCTAACTTTTTCAGGTCTATATTAATAACAATAAGTATATTTTGATTCTTTGTGTTTTGTTTGAAAAAAAAAACTAAAGTTTTTACCACGTTTAAAGTTTTTGAAAATGTAGATGAGTCTAAAAACAAAAGTAGACCTTTCATTCTATCTTAACATACAAAAGACATCTTTTTTCTTTAATTAAAAACCAAATAACATTATTTTCCTTTTGAAAGCTGTTATTCTAAAAGTCAGTCTTCTTGGAAACCTGGGTCATTATCTTTATCAAACAACTGCTAAAAGTACAAAAACCTATAAGAGCTCTGAGTGCCTAAAATAATTGTCACAGTTCTGTTCTCTGAAATTATTTTTTAAAATCTCATTCGATAATAACTGACTCTTATTTAACAAATAGTTCTAACAGTCTAGGTTATTTGCCTATTGTAGGTAATAATACTGGAGTTGGTGGAGGGATCTTAAGGCAGATATAAGTGTATAAATTTCTATTAACAACCAACCATTGAGGAAGAAAGAAAAATTTTGAAGATGATGCTAAACAATTATGGGTATTTATAATGCTAACAAGAGTCATCAAGAAAATCTAATTTCAAATTCCATATCTTCAGATATAAAAAGTCAGAAACCTGTAGGGAAGTCTCTACTGAAATATTAAATATTAACATTTTAAAGTTGTTTTTTAAGGAAAAAAAATCTTCAACTCTGTGGACATTTTACTTACATGTGGCACGCATTATACTGCAGTCTTGATTACAACAAGTGTTACTTTAGCTGCCAAAAAATAACATTTCATTTTGGAAACAATTTTTAAATTAATTTGTTCTTATTTAGAAAATTCTTATGAATATAAATGGGTTTGTCTGTGATCTGTGTTGATATTTAAGGTGCTCACACAACCATATGGAAAACGAGATGAAAATTCCTGTTTACGTTTCTTGAACATTTTACATATTTTTAAAGTTCAAATTTTTTAATGTTAAAAGCGTTCTTGTTTATAACGCACATAAATATGTTTCTCAGAGAAGTAATTTTAATAAGTGTGTGTTTGCTTGAATTAAAAGGCAATCCTTTGAATTCAGCTTCTGGAAGAGTACCGGAAGCTTGGGTACCCTATGAGGTAAGGTGAGTCATTAAGCCACCTTCTTGAGACTGACTAGTCACCAGTTTATTGATCTGAGATTTGGTTATCTTTGCAGACCCATGGACAAGCATGAGAAATCTTAAGTAATTTTTCCCTCTACGTAGTCTCAGCCACCACTTTGAGGTTTTTATATAATACTTTTGGCCTTACAAAAAGTTTTGTTGGCATGTGGTTTTTTTTTCCCAGTCATATTCAAAATTTGTTTTTAAACTTGAGTGTCTGTAGGCAAGGTGTGAGTTACAAATTCTCCTCAGTCCCCACTGTTCCCTATTGCCTTATGCAGGGCTTTTTGCTAGTTTTCATTTCCTGTGACCCCCCCGCCCCAACCCACCACCCACCCTTGCCAAGGCAGCTGAGATTTTTTTTTTTTTTTTTTTTTTAACTCTGGCTAAAACATGTTCGCTAATTTACAATTAAGGACAAAAGTTTCCACTTTTATCTACCATTATGGATCTTGCTCCTTGGAATTTCAAATGTTTACGAAAACTGAACTATGTGGATTCATTTTCCTCGAGTCAAAGGCTCCCCAGAGAAGCCCCAGGCTATCTCAGGAGAGTTCCAGATGCTTCTGGAACTGGGTAGGAAGGTGCACACACCGTGAGCATTCCTCTCTGTTCCCTTCAGCATTTGATACCACGACAAGCAACTGAACTTGCTGAGCACACACTGTTTCAGACGGTGCCGGTGGCACTCCTGAGCTGGCAGCGATACAGGGACAGTTATTTGGTTTGTGACAACGTCTGGCCCAGCATGGGACATAACCTGGTGCCGTCATCTTGAGAATATTGCAGGAGAAAGTAGAGCACAGGATTTAACACCGAAAATTAGAAGTTGATCCTACTTCTTAGACAAAATTGAGATTGACAAAATTGAGGTTTATCTACATAAACCCTTAAACAAAGATGTGGTTCTGAATCGAAATTAGGGAACTGGGGAAAAGAAATGAAGTTGAGGATTTTGTCCTGTTTAATTTCTTAAAGGAAACTCTTCAAAAGGAAAAAGATCATGAGAAAGAAAGATGATATTGTATATCAGCTCTCTTCCTGTGCTGGTGGCCGGCAAGCACCAATTTGGCCACATATTTGCTTGAAAAGATAGTTTCTGCATGTTCTACAACTTCTGAAATAGTTCACAACTTCAGTGTAGTTCCAAGCCCCTGAACCATCTAATTTTCCATGAGCTGGTAAAACAAGAGTTTCTTGACAAGTCATTCTGCAAGGAGAATTAAGTTTCTCTACAAAATCCTGAGCTCATATCATTTCTCCATTAGGGCCCACCTATTCTGCACGAAAAGGTGGTTAGTTGAAACAGATCATAGATCAGTTAACAGATCCTCTTGCACCGTGTTTGTATACAGAACCTTTTCAGTGACAGCATCTCCCAGTGGTTTGCTGACAGTCTAAAATAATAAGCACATTAGGTCCATTTCAAAAACAACATCAAACACCTCGGGCTTTTGCCTAAGGGTTACATATTTCAGCTATATGATGATCAGAAATTAGTCTTAAAAGGACCTCATTTAATAAATGAGTTCATCAAGGTCACAGAATATAAGATTAGCACAAAACAATCACATTTCTCTACACTACCAATGAGCATGCAGAAACTGAAATTAAAAATATCATACCATCTAGAGTTGTTCCAAAGAAAGCTAAGTACTTAGGTATGTACTCAACAAAATATCTATAGGATCTGTGTGCTTAAAATTACAAAATTCTGATGAATAAAATCAAAGACCTAAATAAGTAGAGAGATAGTGTTCATGGATTGGATGACTCAACATAGGAATAATGTACTTCTCACCAAATTGATCTTTATGTTTAATGTGATTCATATCAAAATACCAGCAAGATTTTTCATAAAAACAAGCTCATTCTAAAATTTATATGGACACAGGCTCTAAAATAACTAACACAATCCTGACACAGAAGAATAAAGTGAAAAGAATAACTTACCTAATACAAAGGCATACTATATAGCTATAGTAATCAAGAAAGTATGGTATTGATGAAAGAATAGGCACATAGTTCAAAGGAACAGAACAGAGGATAGAAATAGACCCACACAAATATGCCCAAGTAAATTTTTTATAAAGGTACAAAATCAATTCAGTAGAGGAAGGATAGCCTTTTCAGCAAATGTTCTTGGAGCATATTGGACATTCTCGGGCAAAATAAGTAAATCTAAACCTCATACCTTATATGAAAATTAACTCAAGCAGGAAGATTTCTTGAGCCCAGGAGTTGGAGGTTGCAGTAAGCTATGATAATGCCTCTGCACTCTAGCTTGGGCAACAGAGCGAGACCCATGGATCATATACCTAATTGTAAAATAAAACTATAAAACTTAAAAAAAAAAATATATAGGAGAAAATTCTTAGGAATTAGGGCAGGCGTCCTCAAACTACAGCCTGTGGGCCACATGCGGGTGTTTTTGCCCATTTGTTTTTTTACTTCAAAATAAGACATGTGCAGTGTGCATAGGAATTTGTTCATAGTTATTTTTAAACTATAGTCTGGCCCTCCAATGGTCTGTGGGACAGTGAACTGGCCCCCTGTTTAAAAAGTTTGAGGACCCCTGATCTAGGAGCTGAGCCAAGAGTTCTTAAACATGACACCAAAAGCATGATCTGTAAAAGGAAAACATAGTAAATAATGCTTCAAAATTGAAAACTTGTACTCTTTGAAAGCCTTTGTTTAAGGAATGAAAGACAAACTATAGACCCAGAGAAAATATTTGAAAACCATATATCCAGCATGAAAAGTTATCTAGCACATGTAAAGAATGTTCAAAATTCAACAACAAATGAACAGTAAACCTGGAAAATGGGTGAAAGATATAAGCATGTATTTTACAGAAGAAAGTAAAGGCAAGTAAATATATTTAACATGATTAACCACTAAGGAAATGAAAATGAAAACTGTAATGAGAAAATCACCACATACCTGTCAGAATAGCTTAAAAAAAAAAAAATAGTGACACCAGCCAACGCTGGTGAGAATGTGGAGAAACTGGATCACTTATGCATCACATTGCTGGTGAGAATGTAGAATTAGTACAGACACTATGGAAAACAGTGTTGCCATTTCTAAAAATACTAAATATACAGCCACCATACGACCCTGCAATTGTACTCCTGGGGCATTATCCCACGGAAACGAAGTTTATGTTCACACAAAAACCTGTACATGAATGTTCATAGCAGCTTGATTTGTAAAATAGCCTCAGACTGGAATCAACTCAGATTTCCTTCCAGAGATCAATGGTTAAACCAACAGTGGTATAAACCATGTGGTAGCTACATAGCATGGAATACTACTACTTAGCACCTAGAAAGAACAAATGATTCAGACGTGGAAGAACTTAAATGGATCTCCAGGGAACTGAGTGGAAAAAAAAGTCAACCCTAAAGGTTATATACTATGAGATTCCATTTTTATAGCATTTTGAAATTATAATTTTATTTTTAAAATTATGGGTACATAATATTTGCATATCTTTATAGGGTACATGTGATGTTTTGATACAGGCAAACAATGTGAATTAATCAAATCAGGATATCGGAGTATCCATCACTTCACGCATTTAAGCATTTATGTTAGGAATGTTCCATTTTCTCTTTTTAAATTTTTAAAGTATACCCACACTTGTTGATTATAGTCTCTTTGTAGTGCTTTCAAATATTGTTCATTCTAACCATATTTTTACACTCATACCGTCCCCACCTTATCCCCACTCCCCTCTACCCTTCCCAGTCTCTGGAAACCATCATTCTACTTTCTGCCTCCATGAGATCCATTGTTTTTAATATTTAGCCTGTGAGTGAGAACATGAGATTTGTCTTTCTGTGCTTGGTTTATTTCACTTCACATAATGTTCTCCAGTTCCATCCATGTTGTTGCAAATATCAGGATTTCATCCTTTTTGTGGCTATAAGATATTCCATCGTGAATATATACCACAATTTCTTTCTTCATCTGTTGATGGACACTTAGATTGATTTCCTATCTTGGCTACTGTAAATAGTGTTGCAGTAAACATGGACGTGCAGAAATCTTCTTGATACACTGATCTCCCTTCCTTTGGATATATATACCCAGCAGTGGGATTTCTGGGTCATATGGTAGTTCTATTTTTAGTTTTGAGAAACCTCCATATCATTCTCCACAGTGGTTGCCCTAGTTTACATCCCCACCAACAGTGTATGAGGGCCCCCTTTCTCCACATCCTTGCCAGCATTTGTCATTGTCTTTTAGATAAAAGCTATTTTAACTGGGGTGCAATGATGTCTCCTTGTAGTTTTGATCTGCCTTTCTCTGATGACTAATGAGGTTGAGCATTTTTTTCGTATACCTGTTGGCCATTTTCTATGTTGTCTTTTGAGAAATGTCTATTCGGATCCTTTGCCCATTTTTTAATTGGATTATTTGGTTTTTTTTCCTAGTGAGATGTTGGCACTCCTTATATATTCCAGTTACTAATCCCTTGTCAGATGGGGAGTTTGCAAGTATTTTCTCCCATCCTGTGGGTTCTCTGTTCACTTTGTTGATTGTTTTCCTTAGCTGTGCAGAAGGTTTTTAGTTTGATGTGATTCCATTTGTCCAATTTTGCTTTGATTGCCTGTGCTTTGGGGGTATTACTCAAAAAGTCCTTGCCCAGACCAATGCTCCAAAGCATTTCCCCAAAGTTTTCTTTGAGTAGCTTCATAGTTTCAGGTCTTAGATTTAAGTATTTAATCCATTTTGATTTGATTTTTGTATATGGCCAGAGATAAGGGTCTAGTTTGCTGCTTCTGCACATGAATATCCAGTTTTCCCAGTACCATTTGTTGAAGAGACTGTCCTTTCTCCACTATATGTTATTGGCAACTTTGTTGAAGATAAGTTTACTATAGATGTGTGGATTTATTAATATTTCTGGGTTCTATTCCATTTCTATTCTGTTCCATTGGACTATGTGTCTGTTTTTATGCTTGTATCATGCAGTTTTCGTTACTGTAGTTCTGTGATATAATTTGAAGTCAGGTAATGTGATTCCTCCAGTTTTGTTCTTTCTGCTCAGGATGGCTTTGGCTATCCTGGGTCTTTTGTGGTTCCATATAAATTTTAGGATTATTTTTTTCTATGAAATTGCAAAATTTTAGAAGTGGGGGACAGACTGACAGGAGTTAGGGATGAGAGTGGGAGGAAGGTGAGTGTGGTCATACAACAGCAGCAGGAGAAATCCTTATGGTGTTGAAACTGTTCGGCATCTTGAGAGTGGTGGTTGGTACACAAACCTGCAAAGCTGATGATACATTGTGTAGAAAAAATACACAACACACATTCAAACGAGTAAAAGTATAATTGAGGAAATATAAGTAAGATCAGTGGATCATATGAATGTCAATGTTCTACTTGTAATATCATACTGTAGCTTTGCAAAATGCTACCACTGAGGAAGGCTGGGCAAAGTGTACAAGAGATCTCTCTGTAATATTTCTTATAACCACAAGTGGATCTATAATGATTTCAAAGCAAATTTTTCAATGGGGGGAAAAAAAACACAATTTGAAATCAAGAGTTACACAAGGTCCCACATAAATGGAAATTTAAGAACTAAAAAAAAAAAAAGTAAGTAATTAACTAGAAGATCTTTTATAAAGATAGGACTAATATGAGATATCATCTTATAGGTCATTATGACAATTTTATATCTGAGGGGAGATTTAATTGCCATCTGGTTTAAAACTCTGGCCTGAATGTGATGTGTTCCAGGAATTTATAAAACTCCCTCCCTCCTTCCCTCCCTCTCTCTCTCTCTCTCCCCCCTCTCTTTTGATGTGATTAAAACCTCTGTGTGGTAAGACCAAAAATGCAAACATAAACCAACAACTCATCCTCCAAGAACATAAACAGGCCGACTTCCATTTGGATATTCAGGCACAAATTAATAAAAATGACACTTCTGTATGTCATTTTTCTTATGAGGAGTTTGCAAAAGCTTTGATGTCAAGATTTCTGACTGTAACTCCGTGCTGTATCTCTCTGAGTCTGACCATTTAAGGAGAAGTCTCCATTCTTCCCTGGTGAAATTGATCTTGGCATCAATTCTTTATTTTAGTGTGCATTCATAGACTCCCTACAACCATGTGCCTAGCACTGAGCTGGGTTGAGTTGGACCTCCCCTGACAAATAGCCACATGACCATACCCAGCAAGTGAGCTGGCTGTCCAGGCATTCTGAGTTTGAGTTGAAGACCTTTTCTTGATTCCCAAAGAAAGCCTTCTGCTCCTCCATATTGAGCATAAAATTGAAGTGTGGCTGGTTGGACATGACAGGTGTGTTGAACAATAGCAGTAGTAGTAATAATAGCAGCTCACATTTATCCAGTCCTCACCTGTCCCGGCCACTATGCTAAGCATATAGGTGGCCATCTCATCTGCTCCCACCTAACAGAAACCACTTGGATCTCATTTTACATAAGAGGAAGCTAAGACTTGTAAAAAAACAAATACTCTGCTAAGGATTTATTTGACATCTGCCGCCATGTTGTTTTGTCATGAACTTCATTGCTCTTGACTTGGTTTGGATTCTTCCTTAGAAAACCCACTCACCAGATACTAGTGTTTATATAGGCTGCACAAAGCTTCAGGGGAAAAAATATTTTTTCCTGCGTTCACTGATTTCAATTCAACAAATACATATTGAGTCTGTAAAGCATAAAGCACAGGGAATATTAGGGTCATCTGGAGCTTACATTATAGAGGGGAGAAAAGAAACAATGACCAAGTCTTATAAGTACACATCGGGAGGGAAGTTGGGAGAGGTGGGTTGAGAGATGGGCGTGTGGATGCTATTTTATATATGGTGGTCGGGGAAGGTTTCTCTGATAAAGTCACCTTTGGGCTCAGACCAAAAGGAGGTTGAGAGAATGAGTTGTGAGAGTTTCTGGAGAAGGAGGGGAAATTCCAGGGACTGGGAAGAGCCAAGCAAAGGCCATCCAAGTGGGATTGTGCTTGGTGGGTTAGAGGAGCTTTGAGAAGACAGGCGTAGATTGAGCTGAGTGAGCGAGGAGGAAAGACATAAATGAACTTAGGGCACATAGTTCTTCTATATGGGCATACAGAAGTGGGCACATAGCATGCAGGTAAGGCCTGTGGGTTACTGTAGGAAAGGGTGGTCCCATTGGTCCCATCTCTGGTGGGTATTGAGTGGAAGAAGAACATAGGTCCAACTTATCTTTTGACAGAATCACTCTGCTGTTGAATTAGGCAGCACTGTAGTAGGCAATGGCTGAGTTGAGGCATGCATTTTGGAAGTTATTGCGACAGCCCTGTCAAGCAATGACGGTGGACATGGAGCTTGGAAGATGAGGCCCAGGCTCTCAACATATTTTGAAGTGATTTGACAAGATTTGCCAGTGTGTCTAAATAAGGAGTGAGAGACAGAAAGATGTTAAGGATAATTCAAGGATCCGGGGTCTGAATAAGACTGATGATTTAATTAATACATTCAGCAAATTTTTTTTAACTTGCTTGAGTTATAGAAAGTGATGTCTAAGCTGCAGTTTGGAGGAAGAAACAGTAGTCAGCCAAATGATGAAGCAGAAGGAGAGTGCTCCAGCTTTGCCTAAGCACGTGTGCAAACACAGGAATGAAAGACCTCGGATTTCTTGCTCCTACATTGCTGGTGGGACTGCAAACTGGTTCAGCCTCTGTGGAAAGCAATATGGAGATACCTTAAAGTGATACAAGTAGATCTACCATTTGATCCAGCAATCCCACTACTGGGCATCTACCCAAAAGAACAAAAGACACTTTATAAAAAAGACACCTGCACTCTAATGTTTATAGTAGCACAATTCACAATGGCAAAGTTGTGGAAACAACTCAAGTGCCCACCAAAACATGAGTGGATTAATAAAATGTGGTAGATGTATACCATGGAGTACTACTCGGCTATAAGAAACAACGGTGATCTAGCACCTCTTGTATTTTCCTGGCTAGAGCTGGAACCCATTCTACTAAGTGAAGTATCCCAAGAATGGAAAAATAAGCACCACATGTACTCACCAGCAAATTGGTATTAACTGATCAACACCTAAGTAGACATATAGGAATAACATTTATCGGGCATCAGACAGGTGGGAAGGGGGGAGGAGGAGATGGGTATATACATACATAGTAAGTGTGATGCATACTGTCTGGGGGATGGACATGCTTGAAGCTCTGACCCGAGGGAGGAAGGGCAATATACGTAACCTTAACATTTTTACCCCCATAATATGCTGAAATAAAAAAAAAGAAAGGCAGACCTCAGCCAAAAAGTCAGGAAAAGCTACTCAGCAAGGCTGATGCACAGTTGGCAAAGTTTGCCATACATCACCCAACTTCCACTATTGCAAGAAGACATGTGCTCATGGTGGGTACACTGTCTTCCTAGTCACTATCCCAATTAACCTGTACAACCTCTGATACTGCCTTGGTTAGCTAATACTTACTGAGTATTAGTTACTTGGCTTACACTAAGACCAAGATACTATCGTTGAAGAGTTCATGTTTAACAGATATTCCTTGATTGTGACACCTTTGGAAATTGAATCACTGATCCATTCATCCAGCCAGCAAATGTTTATCGAGCACCTATTCTATGCCAGGCACATTATTCAGCCTTGAAGATAAAGCAGTGAACCAGAAAAAAAAAAAAAATCCATGAATTGATGTGGGGTAGACACAATGGAAAGATAAGCAAAATATAGAATATGTTGAGTGTGGATAAATGCTAAGGAGAAAAAATGAACCAAGGAAGGGCGATGGGAAAAGGGTGGGTATTGTAATTTTAGGTAAATTGCATCTCAGACATTCCAGGGTATTCTTTGCTAGTACTCTATCTTAAAAATCATAAATGTGGCTCAAATATGGAGGGTCTTCCTTGCTTGGAGTTAAACTATTCCCCTTAAGAGAAGGTTAACAGTGAATGTTAATTCTCATCTCTCCAGATCTCTGGCTTAAATGGGAGCGGTCTTTATATTAAAACACGAGAACAGTAGCCTTTGGAAAAGATGTGCAATCTAATTAAAATGGAGAGATTAGCTGCCCTCAGAATATTTGCAAAGCCTAGAAAGGTAATTTAGTGAAATGTATACAGTTGTATCCGGCTTTAATTTTTAATGAGATAATTTATAATGTGTGCCTCTTTCCCTCATTTACCTGAATTGGCCAAACTGTGAACCTGTTTACAAACAGATGTTCTAAGACCATGGTGTGGAACAAGGTCTTGAAATGAGGACCCATTGATCAATAGAAAACAGAAATTTCAGTCCTGCCTATCAAATACTCCCTTTTAGCCTGGATAGAAAACAGCTCCACGTATGAGACTCTGCAAGCAGAAAAGATTTGAAAGATCTAATAAGCTGTGCTGAAAAACACACACCCAAATGGCTTAGATGGTCACTGTCATCTGTTACACTTTGACCCAAGAGCATCGGGGGTGTCTTGACACAGCAGCTGCTGTGTATTTTCGAATAAAAGATGTTTTACTTATATCATGATGAAACACCATTGGATATGGGCTGTGCCACAACATTTTTTTAAATGTTAATGAATAGCCAGTTCTCCCTTCATTTCCAGCCTGAAGCTTTAAAAGCCTGTGCACATGATTCACCGATTTCTTTTCCCCACATTGGCCACCGTGGAATCACGGGACAAGGTGGAGCAGACCGGCTCCCAGGGGACTAGGAGCTGAGACTCTGCTGACCCATGCCGGACACGTAGCATGAGTGGCCTTCAAAACCTCCTTCTGTTAGGCCACTGATATCTAGGGGCATGTTTGTTACTGCAGCATATACTTAGCATATTCTGGCTGGTACTGAGCCACATTTGAAAGACTCAGAAAATAAGGACTACAAAGAGATGAAAGAGAAACCCATGCCTAAAGAGGAATGCTTTGGATTAAATCCTTTGGAAAGGATGATGGGCAAATGGAGGTAAATTACCTTGCGGAAGGGTGTTTGGGGGTGATGGATAGTTAAATTGGCCTTTGTGTTTGTGTCCTTGTTCTTCTGCTTTGCAAGTGATGGGCTGTGGGCAAGGTCCTTAAACTTCCTGAGTCTCGATTTCGTCTTTCGTTAAGTGATGGCAATTGTAATATGCTATATAGCACCTGAACGCCAGGGCCTGGAACTTAATAGGCGCTCAGAATATGGTATTTCCCTTCCCTGTGTGGTTTTCTTTGTTTTCACAGCTGAGCAGTTCAACTAGGTTGTAAGAACGTACATCCTGGTAATGATCTTAGGCTCGCAAAGGCAGTTCACTGCGTCCCAAGATGAGAAAATGTAAAAGAGGAAAGAACAGAAGCAAAACTCCAGGAATCAGGTTTATTTATCATAAGGAATTATGTCTTCAGTATGTTGGAAGATAGATAGGTTTCCAGCTTAGAAAGTAAATAAGTGGCTGGGCGGTATTGTCAGGGCTCCATACGAGTGTGAGCCCACAATGCTCATAACAGTTTGCAGGGAAAGAGCATTGCTTTGATGGAACAATCTTCACCTAGAAGGAAGTGGAAAAGCCCATAAGAATCATCAGAGGCTTTTTCAAATGATGCCTACTTCCTCTCTCCACCCCTGAATTGGACGTGCTCTCCAGGGTGTACATACCGTGTTTCCCCAAAAATAAGACAGGGTTTTATATTTTTTTTCCTCAAGAAGACACCCTAGGGCTTATTTTCAGGGGATGTATATTTTTTTTTTTATTTTTTTTTTGAGACAGAGTCTCACTCTGTTGCCCAGGCTAGAGTGAGTGCCGTGGCGTCAGCCTAGCTCACAGCAACCTCAATCTCCTGGGCTCGAGCGATCCTCCTGCCTCAGCCTCCCGAGTAGCTGGGACTACAGGCATGCGCCACCATGCCTGGCTAATTTTTTCTATATATATTAGTTGGCCAATTAATTTCTTTCTATTTATAGTAGAGACGAGGTCTCGCTCTTGCTCAGGCTGGTTTCGAACTCCTGACCTTGAGCAATCCGCCCGCCTCAGCCTCCCAGAGTGCTAGGATTACAGTCGTGAGCCACCGCGCCCAGCCTATTTTTTTTAAGTATGGTACAACTATCTACATTTATTCAAATATAGTTAAGTCGTCTTCTAAAACATCATCCTAACTCTCCAAACCCCGAATTCCATCCTCAATTTCTTGGGACTCTATTTCCTTTAGAAAGAAACCGTTGGCCCCAATCTCTCATGTCGAGCCATAGAGCTCTCATGGGGCGGATGAAAAGGGCTGCTCGTGTTCATTCCCGCTCCGCAACGAAATGCATGGGTTGTGCAGATGTGCTGCACAGCCACGCCCGTCACTAGGGATTATTTTCGGGGTGGGGCTTCTATTGTGCAAATGCTTAGAAATCCTGCTAGGGCTTATTTTATGGGTAGGTCTTATTTTTGGGAAAACACAGTATATCAGTTAGGACAGGTTATGCTGTAGGAAAACAAAACAACAGCAGCAAACAGACAAACAGAAATCCCTTGCATCTCAGTGGCTTGTAAGGACAGAGGGTGTACCATTCCTTCATGTTACCTGCCCGGCACGGGTGGTTCGCAGCTCTGCTTTGGAGCATCTTCACGCTAGAACCCAAGCTGTAAGGGATCAGTCTGTCCCTGAAACATCACCCATCCAACGAGAGAAAGAAAGGATGGCGTGGCCAAACCTCACATAGACTTATTTCATTTCACCAGCCAGGGAAGCTCACTGGCCAACTCTGATGCCAGAGGGGAGAAGGAAGGGCAAGCTCAGCCAGAGAAGGGCAAGCTCAGCCATGCACGGTCATGGTGCATGGCCATGACCTACAATGAAACTTACACAGAGGAAGGGACCCTCCCCACTGTGTTTCTGTGGCGAGTGTCCCTGTCATTGATGGGGGCATCTCATGGCCATTGGCTGGGCTTGAGCAGAAAAAAAAAAGTGTGAAAATCCACCTTGAATCAATGTTCTCCTTTGTAGCTGCAACTCTACCAAATCATGAAAATGCAATTGAGAGCATTGAAGTGGATGTTTTGCCAAGCCATGACTATCATTGAGCTCTCTCCAGCTACCCACAGCTCTTGTCTCTTGTACTGTATTTTTTTTTAAAAAAAGCGATAAATAAAAATATGATACTTGTGACAGGTGGTGGATAGAGCTCACTTGGTCAGGAATCTCCAAACAAGATTTCTGGCTGACTTAAAAAAAAAAAATTTAAAAAAAAGAGACATGCTATTGTTTTTGTCTGTTTTGACATGAAACCACAAGTTAACTCATTCCCAAGAGCTTTCAGTCGAGTAGGAAAACTGGACATAGTCATGGTTCGAAACTAGTAAGGGACAATAATTCACATGATTCCTTGCTTTTTGGTTGCCTTTCAACAGATGTGTTAATATACTGAAGCTTTAGTATATCAATCCCCCAGTTGACCGGGTTTGTCCAATTTAGGCCAATAAGTTTCTCTCTTGATGCCTTTAGGCCGATGGTATGGATGAACGTCCAAAGCTGGAAGTCATCACAGTGTAGGGCCTGGGAGAGGAAGGAGACACCATCAGTAGGCAGGGGTTCTCTGTGTAGTTTTAACCCCAATGAGAATGAAAATGACCTTATTCGTACTTTTAAAGCTATTTAGGCATGAATCCAGCAAAAGAATTCTTTAAAAAATATATATCAGTGATGCCTTTATATCGCTAAATAAAGTTATTAAATTGAAAATCATTAAATATCGAGTGATTCCCTGATTGGTTGAGTTCCATTTGTCATGGTTTACTGGCCAAAAGATCTGTAAGCAAAATGTGCCATTTTCAGACACCTGCACTCGAATGTTTGTAGCAGCACAATTCACAACTGCAAAGATATGGAAACAACCCAAGTGCCCATCAATTCATGAGTGGATTAATAAAATGTGGTCTATGTATACCATGGGGTACTACTCAGCTTTAAGAAACAATGGTGATCTAGCACCTCTTGTATTTTCCTGGCTAGAGCTGGAACCCATTCTACTAAGTGAAGTATCTCAAGAATGGAAAAACCAGCACCACATGTGCTCACCAGCAAATTGGTATTAACCGATCAACTCCTAAGTGGACATATAGGAGTAATATTTATCGGGTGTCGGGACAGGGGAGGAAGGGAGGGGTATATACAACCACAAGGAGTAAGATGTGCAACATTTGGGGGATGGACACGCTTGAAGCTCTTGCTTGAGGGGGGAGGGGGCATGGGCAATATATGTAACCTTAACACTTGTACCCCCATAATACGCTAAAATAAAAATAATAATAAAAGAAAAGAAAAAATGTGCCATTTTCCCCAGCTGAAACTCTTTGATAGAAACGTAGGTCTGCACGATGCTCTTTAGTATGTTTCAGGGATTCTCGGTGCCCATTCACACAATTCGGCTGAAGCAAGTTCATCATGCTCCCTAACAACATTTTGACGCTAGGTCTCCCTTCATCATGCACCCCCTGAATTTTGCTTCTAGCTATTGCTAAGTCAGTTAATGCATCAAAATACTGCTTTTTCCCTCTGCAAAGGTGCTTTATGCTGTGAGCGTTTAAATCTTCCTGTCATCTTTGTGTTGGACAACCATCAACCACTGCATTTGGCAGTTCATGACTGAAAGAGAATCCATCCCCAAACATCACTGCCAAGAGTGTAGGAGAGGTCTAGTTGTGTCCCAGTTGGAAAAAATAGTTAATCTTAAACATCTGATGTAATACAGTGGAATCTCATGTCTGGAAAACATTGTTGATAGCATGCATGTGCTTAACATATATGTGTGTGTATGTGTATATATATAAAATCTGCATTACCATTATCATAGCTGACAAAATTAACAATGATTCCTTAAGATCATCCAATACCCAGTCCATGTTCAAATTTTCCTTCTCGTCTCAGATGTCTCTTTGCACTTGGTTTTTGGTAATCAGGATGCAAACAAGATCCATGGCACTTGGTGAATTTCCCACATTCTGAATCTGCCTGATTGTTTTCTCATGGTATCATTTTATTTGTTCCTCTATCTTTCTAATTTCCTGTAGGCAGATCGTTAAACCTAGGACTTTATTAAATTCTGGTTAAATTTTATTTTGGCAAGAGTCCTTCGGGGGCGGGGTTGCTTCTTGTGCTCTTGCATCGCGTCAGGATGCATGTGATTCCTGGACGTTCCTCTGTTAGTCCTGCAAAGATGGATCAGGGATTTTGCTGACCAAGAGGGGAAGAGTTCGGGGTTGCTAAGTCTATTCCTCCCCAGTCTGCGGTTCAACTTTATGGGAAGAGTTTTGATTCTGTCTCCAGAGGGAGCTCAGATGACAATTGCTGATCAATATCCAGTCAACCTCCTGACTACATGGAGAAGTAGAAGTCTCTCTCTCTCTCTCTCTCTCTTTTTTTTATAATCAGATTCATTCGAATGAATGAGCTCAACTTGAGTGATTGAAAATTTGCATTCTGCAGTAAATTCCGAGGGCCTGGGAGAGGAAGGAGACACCATCAGTAGACAGTCTGTCGCGCATCACAAGCGTTATAAAGTCATCATTAGATCAGAATTAACCTCCAAAAGCAAATTAAAATCTTGGAAAAGAGCATGCCAGGTCAAAATGAAATAGTATATTTTGAAGACCCCATGATACACACACAAGGTTGTAGACCTCCTAAGATTTTACATATCCACATGTGGAAATTGACACTCGATGTTTTGCCCAAGTTACATGCTCTCTCTGGGCAAAGAGCCTAAAAACAACAACCGGATTAAGAAAAGGTTAAATAAATGATACAGCAGCATGCTTTGAATAGACATCGCTTGGCCAAATGCAGGGGCCTTCAGAAACAATGCCAACATTCTCGGAAGGTCAAAGTCAAATCATCTGGGGTTCCCACCCATCTATCTCAGTTTCAGGGAGTTAAATTTCAAGAAGCATAGTTCAACTACTGAAAGAAATGTAAAAGGAATTTCATTTATAAAAAAAAAAAAAAAAAAAAAAAAAAGGTCTTACATACATAACCTACACCAAAGTTTCTCAACCTTGGCACTATTGATCTTTTGAGCCAGATAATTCTTTGTTGTGTGTTGGGCGGGGGTGGGGCTACCCTATGCCCTGTTTAGGCTGTTTAGTGGCATCCCTGGCCTCCCCTCACCAGATGCAAGTAGCAACACCCCCAAATGTGAAAAACGAAAATGTCTCCAGACTTTGCCAAATGTCCATGGGTTAGCGGGGCAGCAGAGGGAGAAATGACTCCAAGTTAAAAACCATTGATCTGCAGAGTAGCACTCACCAAAATTCGTTCCCAGCTTACCAGGAGCCGTATCTTTTACTCTGGGCACCAGAAGATGCCCTAGTAAAAGTCATGAGGTTTAAACATGTACCATTCGGCTGCCCGGGGCAGAGCTTCAAAGAGCAGACTCAGAAACCAGCTTGCCAGGGAGCAAATTCCAGATCTATTCATTACCGATTACTAGGTCTGAAATGTTGGGCAGTTTACATTTTCTCTGTTGTAAAATGGGTCCACCATAAATACATATTGTCTGCCCATGAAATGCATGCATCACAGTTACCTGTGCAGCGTGCTAAAACCGTGCAGCCCTGCTAGGCTCTCCTCCATACCTCCTGGGTAGAGCTTGGGAACCATCGTTTGGGACCTCAGATCCATTGTCAAGAACTGTAGTCTCTGAACAGCATGGTCTGGAGCTGCTTAGTTCTGTGTGTGTGTGTGTGTGTGTGTATGTGTATGTGCACGTTTTGAGCTTTTTTTTTTTTTTTTTTTTTTTTTTTGAGACAGAGTCTCACTTTGTTGCCCAGGCTAGAGTGAGTGCCGTGGCGTCAGCCTCGCTCACAGCAACCTCAATCTCCGGGGCTCAGCGATCCTCCTGCCTCAGCCTCCCGAGTAGCTGGGACTACAGGGCATGCACCACCATGCCCGGCTAATTTTTTGTATATATATTTTTAGTTGGTCAATTAATTTATTTCTATTTTTGGTAGAGACGGGGTCTCGCTCAGGCTGGTTTCGAACTCCTGACCTTGAGCAATCCGCCCGCCTCGGCCTCCCAAAGTGCTAGGATTACAGGCGTGAGCCACCACGCCCGGCCTTTTTTTTTTTTTTGATGGTGAATATATATAACATAGTTAACGATTTTAAGTGTAAGCTTTGGTGGTATTAACAATGTCCACAGTGTTATGCAATCATCTCCACTATCCATGCTGAACATTTTCCCTCTTCCCCAACGAAAACTTCCCCCATCTAACACTAACTCCCTACTCCTCTCTCCACCCTGTCCCTGGCAACCACCACTCTGTGTTCTGTCTCTCTTAACCTAACTATTCTACGTTCCTTACATAAGCAGAATCATACGACATTTGCTCTTTGTGCCTGGTGTATCTCACTTGGCAAGGTATCTGCGAGGTTGGTGTGCGCTACAGCATGTGTCAGAATTTCCTTCCTCTTTTTGGGCTGAATATGATTTCATTGCACACACCACACTTTGTTTATCCAGGCATCCACCGATGGACACTTGGGCTGCTTTCACCTTTTGGCTGTTGCAAAGAATACTGCTGTGAATATGATTTGTCTAAAAATACCTGTTCAAGTCCCTGCTTTCACTTCTTGGGGGGGGGTGTATACTCAGAAGTGGAATTGCCGGATCCCATGGTAACTCTTTGTTTAATTTTTTGTGGAATTTCCATGCCATTTACCATTCCCACCAGCAATACACAGGAGAATTTCTTCACATCCTCACCAATGATTGTTATTTTCTGGGATGCTTTTGTTTGCTTTTAACATATTAATAATAACCCTCCCAATGAGTGTGAAGTGCTATCTTGGGGTTTTGATTTGCGTTTCCCTAATTGGGAGTGACTTTGAGCATCTTTTCATGAGCTGATTAGTCATTTGTGTATATTGTTTGGAGAAATCTCAATCCAACTCTTTGTCCTGTGATTTGAGTCATGCTGTGCATGGTGGGAAAAACACAGGCTTTTGGAGCCACAAAGCCCTGGGCTTTAGTCTCCATTCTATAGCTGTGTGTTCTTGGGCAAGTTCTTGACCTCTCTGAGCCACCACTTCCTCAACCAAAGTGACAAAAGTAGAATTTTTGAGAATAAAACAACATCCTATATAAAATACCTTGGATCTGTTATTTCCCATGTAGAGAAATAAGGCAATTTATTGACTGTGATATCCATACATCAAAAGGAGACTAGGAAATACTCCCAATAGCAAAATAATGATATGATGTGAGGAATGTACCTATAAGCTTTCAAAACTAATGAAAGATGTGGTATAAAAGACCATCTCAGCACCCTCCTTGACAAACAAGTATATGTTCTAGCTCTTATTTAAAAAAAGAAAAGAAACACAAACAAAAAATACACAAATAAAATACACACAAAAAAATACACAAGACAAAAAACCTTGCAATAATCAAGACCTGAACCTGAAACCTCTTTTTGGAGGGGATTAAAGGCCAAGGTGAAATAGAAGTGCACCACATGGGGTGCTCTAGAATGAACACTCACTAGGTATGCACTTCATGTATTGGCCTTGTTATTGAATTGTGATCGAGAAGGTGGTATTGGCCAGTTGGCTATTGAGAGATTCCTTGGATATGCATCCTTTTATCAAATAGAACAACCCATCAGCAATTAGAAGCCAATGATACAGACAGACCACCTGGGCTTGTAAAGTCTTTCTACTTAAGCAGAACATTTTGGGGGGCTATATTCTTACTTTGTATCTCTGTTGTCCCTTGGTTTCCTGGGAAAACATTCTCTGGAGGTCTGTAGGAGGTGCTTTTATGCTCTGGGCTGCTGCCTTCTCTCTCCTCTCATCAGTCTACCCCCGTAATCTCAGGGAATACCCATGGATTTCAGTCCCTGTTTCCAAGAGCCTCAGGTCTCTGTCAAGCCACACATGAAATACTGAGATAGAACCACTGAGGGAGCCCCCCAGTAATAGTGGGGGAAAATATGGGCAAGCACAAGGGAAGGCAGAAGGAAATTAACACTTAATGAGCACCCTCGTGTAAAAGAACAAAAAAAATTAACGTGGAAATGTACACGAACTTGAGCGACTCCCCCTAACCTGCCAAGGGGAATTTTGAAATTGCCAGCCCAGTTTTCCTCCTCCTTTTTCCTAAAGAATATGGACTCTTTCTTCTAGGAGAGAGGCCAAGTGAATCTACATAGTAAAGGGCTGAGAAAGAAAAGATGGAGGGAGAGGAGGAAACATAAGTCACAGGCTATATAGGGTAGAGAATTACTTTCAGGAAATGTTGAGAAAACCCTGAGGAGTTGCAGGGTATGAATGAAGTGGCAGGAAAGGGAAGAGAATTTTGACAAGTGTTACTCAAATACTTGGGCTCTCTTTAATGGAACTTTTTTTTTTTTTTTAAATCTTTTTGGCAGTTGCACTGTGGTTTTTCAAATTTGATTCCACAAGACTGAGCTAGCTACGTGGGAACCTCAGATTTATTAGAATTACACCAATACGTATTATCTACTTTTTTTCCCATGGATTCAGTAGTTGATGTATCACTGTGTTTTACAGAAGCAGTAGGACACGGGCCTGTCAATGGGGAAAAAAAAAAAAAAACCCAAACTCTAAAATAATTTTAAAAGGTTTATTCTGAGCCGAATATGTGTGACTATGGTCCGGAGGGCCATGCCCAAGAAGCCCTGAGCAAGCAAGTGGTCTCCCCGTGGTTGGGTTACATTGGGTTTTACATTTCAGGAAGGCAGGAATTACATGGAAAGCTATGAATTGATACATTGGAAGGCATACATTGGTTTGGCCCAAAAAGGCAGGACATCTTGAAGTAGGGCCTTACAGGTTATAGGCGGGTTTAAAGATTATTTGGTTTGTAATTGGTTAAAGAAATGAAGCTTTGTCTAAAGGCTTGGAATGTTTTAACTTAAGATAAGGAAGTCTGTTAATCAGAGACGTATACCAGACGTATACCAAACGTATATACCAGATTCAAGTGATCTGTTGAAGAAATGGATGACCTACAGGCATGGTTTAAGCGTTGTCTTATATAGTCTTAGGCCTGTTAATGAGCTACAAAAGACATCTCCAAGAAGGAAGAAGGGTATGACAAGACATGTCCAACCTCCCTTCTCATGGCCAGCAACTCAGCTTTAGGATACTTCTGGGGTCCCCTTAGTCAAGAGGGGGTCCATTCAGCCAGTTAAGGAAGATTAAGATTTTTAGTCCTCATACCTCTTAGGCTGAGTCCCAAACCTGGCTTAACTACTTATCAGCTGTGTGAACACAGGTAAGTTACTTAACCTCTCTGTGATTCGATGTTACCACCTGCAAAATAAGAATGACAAAAAGCAACTCAAAAACTTCTAAGAGGATAAAATGAGTTAAAAACTGCATCGCACATAATTGTCTAGTAATGACTGTTAAGATTACAGATGATAAAACTGAAGACACTAACTTACTGAAGATCACATAGTCTATGAGTAGGGTTGCCAGATAAAATACAAGACACCTTGTTAAAATTGAATTTCAGGTAAACAGCAAATACTTCTTTAGTGTTAAGTGTGTCCCCAATGTTATATGGGGCATATTTATACCAATAATAAGTATTCCTAGTTTATCTGAAATTCAATTTTCAGCAGGGCATCCTGGATTTTTATTAGTTAAAGCTGGCAACTCTACCCATGAAAGAGTGAGTGTTGCTGTGACTCAAAGCCACGTCCCCTGACTGCAGATCCATGCTCTTCCACCTGCTCCGGGGGAACAGGCTGAGCCTTGAAATGGGGGCAGGTGCCAAGTTGAGTCACAGACGTCCCAGGGAAGTAACATAAGGGGAGCATGTTGAGCACCTCCTACTTGCCCACACCGTGCTCAATGATGTATGTTACGTTATCTCTAATCTAGCCAACAGCTCAGCTTAGATCACTGTCATCCCCATTTTACAGAAGGGAAAACTGAGAGTCCAAGACACTAAGGAACTGGCCAAGGACACAACGGATGGAAGTAATGGAGTTGGGAGTTTCCACACTCAGACCTGCACTCAACCACAGTGATCTACCACTCTAGATCATCTTGGGACAGTTTTGCTGGGAAGGACTTAGGAGGTGTAAAAAGATGACCCGCTGTTTCCTAGGAATATCTAGGGGAGAACTCCATTTCTCTTTGAATGACTCGGGTCTGTGCAGTAAAGTGAGGGATGGACCTTCCTCCTGCAGGTTCAAACACACAGACAGCTATTGTGCAGATACCCCAAAGCAAAAACCAATCTGCGCTGATGGTCTGCACACCCCACATCCCTTGGATGGCTGCCAGCGCTGCACTTAGCAAGTACAGGGAGTAAAGTCCCCCCTCTTTTATTCTCAGAGCTGACAAAGTCTGCCATGCGATGTGACCTGTGCAAAAATATGTGTAAAGTCACCGAAATGACACATGCGCAAAAGTCTGTTCACCGCAGCTCTGTCAAAGCCAAATGGGCTTTATAGATTTTTCCATATTTACTTTGAGAATGAAATCTCTATGACAGAGTCTGAAAACTGAAGTACCTAGGGCAAGGACTCTTCAGATAGCTCTGAAATGCGGAAAAATTCTTATAATTTTGTCCCACCCCACCAAAATGCCATTAGCAATTTCCAATCCTAAGCATTCACTCATTCAGTGCAGACACATATTTTAGAAGAGGCTATCATTTCCTTAGTCCTAATGCTGATTGATATTTAACTGGGGAACTGGCTCAGTCCACAGATAACAATGACTTTCTTTACTTCTGGCTCTAGAAAGGCCTTTCGTTTTCGTTTATTAGACAAATTGGTTTGGATCACTTACAATATGGGGGTGGGGCCCTACCAGGCAACTGGGAAAACAGTGACTCATGAGACTTCAGAAGACCCTACCCCTATTGAATGCACATCAAAAACTAGTAAATTCTGTCCTAGGGCTGGAGGGAGAAAGAAGTAGCAGAACTTGTTGAGCTATAAGAAGGAGAAAAAAAGGAAGAAAAATTATTGAGCTTGGTTAACACATGCTCTTTCAGTTTGAGGGTTTTCTTGGTTGCTTGGTTGTTTTGGTGGTGTTGTTCTTGGTATATTGGCCTCTTAACGCCAGAGCGTGCATTATCCCATTGGTTCAAAGAAGAAGCACAAGTTGAGAGAATGAGAATGTTTACTGATTTAGCTAGCCTCCCACACTGACATTGGGAAAATTTTGTTTTTCTTTGGCAAGTGCAGTTGCTACCTACATTAGCCAGAACTAGCTTTGTGGCACGTGATAGAAACTCAACTCAATGTGACTTAAGCTAAAATGGGGTTTTCTTGGGTCATGACATCAAATTATCCAGAGAGTGAATCTGAATGGATGAAGGAGACTCTAGTGCATCAGGAATATTTCTTCTTCCATTTCTTAGCTCTGATTGAATTTGAAGACCCAAGGAGCTGCTGGTTTTATATTTTCCAGCTCAACAAAAAAAAAGTGGGGAGGAAAAAAAAAAAACTTTTTTCCCAATGATTCCCACAAAGTTTTGTATCTCTGAATCAATCAATCATGAAAGCATTTCAGATGATGGTGTCCAAAGCATGGAAGATTTTGATTGTCTGGGATTGGGGTGGGACAAGTCCACTAGAATGACAAGGACAGAAGAAGGATCGTTCAAAGAAAATTGAGAGGCTGTACCATCAGAGCCCCTCAATGGAAATGCACACTGGGAAGAGAGAAACAAAAAACATATCAAATATGCTATTTGTAATGGTCTTTCCATGACATTGTAAATATAGAATACATAAAAGGAGTCAAAGATTTCTGTGGAAGTGTATGAAAACATGGGGCCTGTCAATCAAAGGTTAATCAGAATTTCAAGATGGCGACCGCAGAGCATCCAACCGAGCATGAGCCCTTTGTATCCTGGGGCCGTGAGCAGGTGCACAGGTTGCCCACCTGTGATGATGGCTTTCGTGCTCACATTATTTTTGCTAAAAGGAAAGAATGCTAAAGCAGATCACTCCTGAGCAAGAATGGAGTAGGAACGTTTGCCTGAAGTCTACTTCCTAGAGCAAAATCTTTAGGAAGTTCCATTTTCTTCTCCTACTTGTGAGTGAGAGAAACTTCAGGCATGGATGAGAGATGGACCTATTCCCAGGGGATGCCACTTTCAATTGATTTTAAGGAGGTGTAGAAGAAAAGAAAAAAGACTATTTATTTTTTGTTTCTAATTTGGATGGGAGGCTTTCTGGAGATGGAAGACAAATGACAATATGGAAAGGAATTTTCAGTGGAATAACTTTATAAATAGCTCTAAAGCATAACAAAGTGAAGCCAATAAAAATGGATGTGTCGCACGGTCTAAAATTCCACGAAGATTCTCTTTCAACAATATACTTTATTAATAAATCAGTTTTCTTTGCTCCATTAAAATCATAAAGCTAAGCAATTTGTGGTTGAATTACTGTCAGTTTTTTCCTCACTCAAAGAGTTCACTTGAACAACAAAGAATTGTTTCCATATAAGAGATTAAAAAATACGTTTTAAAAAAAATGTGATTCCTATAAATTGAAAAAGAGAAACCTTATTTATATTGAGTCATGGATTATTCTTCAGTTCTACAACAATAGAAAGGAAGACCCAAATAATAGTCTAACATCCACAGGCCTCAAGGACAGAAGGAAGATCCTTTTGCTTTGCCCGATTCAAACTTATCCAAGAGGAGGACAGTGTTGCCCCAACTTCAAATTCAAGGGCGAGAAGCCGGGCCATGCCCTCCTCTTTTTGATCTGGGTAGCAATTTAGTCTTCACTCTAACCATCACCAGTAGCAAAGTGACATGCTGCTTAATCAATTTGACCATTAAACATTTATTTAAAATCCAATACATAGAATGCAGTAAACTAGGTAACTGGGACATATTTACTTTAGCAATCCAAATAAAAGAAAGAGCATACACAAAAGAACACAGAGAGGTCTGAAAGGTAATTTAAAGCAAAGTTTGCAACAACTGTCAGGCAAGAAGGCCCAGAAAGGGTTGGTGGTTTAAAAGGAAAAGAAAAAAAAAAAAAAAAAAGATTACGGGTAGGGGGAAAATTCCAAGACAACTTTGTATTTGGCACCTATGAAAAACCTACTCAACCTCTTTCCAGGAGACCATGGAAACACGGTTAAAATTTGATCTTGTTAGTGTTTTAATGAGGAGTTTGCAATGTTGATATTCCGTGTCCACAACTTACATGCATCTTGGCCCTGCTGAGGTTCTCTCTGGGGGCTCAAGATTTCAGGTAAGTAATCACTCAAATTACTTCAGGGATGAATTTGGATCTTTTAAGAAGAAAGGTTTGTCAACACTTCCAGTGGTCACCTCCTGGCTCTAAGTGTTCTTCAAGCCAGATCTATCTTCAAAGGAGGGAGCAAAACTCCTTTCTAGTAGATTCTTGAAGGTAAAGCTTGGAAAATATGGTGGATAGGTCCCATTTGCCATTTGCCTCCGGGTAGCTGTGATATATTTAATCCCTAAAGATTCAAGGCAAAATTCTGCACATCAGATTGCCATGAAAATACAGATTGCTGAACCACATCACCTTTCTGGGTGGGGCCTTGGAATTTGCATTGTTAAAATCTCCCATAATGATCCTGATTTGAGGCCACTTAACTTTGTACTACTCGGTCCTTTTGTTCTCAGCGTAGAACAGAGATTTGACCTGTCTCCTAAGCATTGAACTTCACTGCAATTCTTTTCCATCCTCAGAAGGCCTATGATCAGGTTGTAGTATGTATTCCTACATAGTTTGTATCAGAACAAGGGCCAGAAAACTATGACCAACCTAGGGCAAATCTGACCAACAGCCTGTTTATATAAATAAAGCTTTATTGGAACACAGACATGTGCCTTCGTTTAGATATTGTCTCTTGCTGTTTTCATAGTATTAGGGCAGATGTGAATAGTTGCTTCAGAGATTGTTTGATCCGCAAAGACTAGAATATTTGTTATTGGATCCTTTGTAGAACAATTTGTGAGCTTCTAATTTAGAAGATAATAGTTAAATTTTTTTTGTTTTGAGTGCTTAGTACGTAGTTGGAACTGGACCAGATCTGGCAGGTGAATTGTCTCATGAAATTCTCCTAGCAGTTTGAGGGGGGTAGGTTTTAATCTTCATTTTTTTTCTTTAGTCAAGGAAATTGTCATGAGCAAGTCATATGATGCAAGAGAGTTTACGCAGCCAATGAGCATCAGAGCTAAGACTTAACCTCTAGCCCATGCTCTTGGCTGCTATTCTCTGCTGCATAAGACTTCTCAGATCCTTGCCTTGGCTGGAAGAAAAACCCCAGCCTGACCAGGAAAGCCAGCACTTAGCTAAATGATGTATTCGTCTGAAAAAAAAAAAAAAAAGAGAGAGAGAAAGGATTGGGCTGGATTTTAACCAGGCCATTAATAAGCTTGTTAACCTTGACCTTTCAAATCAATCTTCTATATTTACCTTTACCTTTCAGAAAGGATTCAATAATTTTCTAGCAATAAAACCCATTTTCTTCTTCTTACAATCTAATGATCACTTGCTGTAATACTAGACACCATAGCAGCCCATCAAACCATTAGTTACGCATAAAACCTATTAATGTACAGAATTCACAGTTGCATTCTCTTTCAAGTCAATAAAAAGGAAACAATTTATTATAAGAGCCTGATATCCACCTTGGTGCCTTAGGAGAGTCTTTTCCAAAGAGGTAGGTGCTAGGCTGACCATATTTAAGGCCCAAGGGAGTTAGGATAATCCTGGGTTTGTCTAGTTGGCTTGGTCACTTTTAGAGCCTTCCTGGGAAACTTCCTATCAGTATCTTCATCTGTAAAATGGGCATGGTACACATACCTTGAAGAGTTCTTGTGGAGATTAAACTTTAAAACTGACATAAAGTAAGTAGGATGTCGTATGCAGACTAGGTGTTTCATGAATTATGGGTAGATTAAAATATTTTTTTTCTCCAAAACCAAAAATGTTCAATCATCTAACAGGCGGACCTAGCTGTGAAAAAATCTACAAAGCCGGGCGCGGTGGCTCACGCCTGTAATCCTAGCACTCTGGGAGGCCGAGGCAGGAGGATCGCTCGAGGTCAGGAGTTCGAAACCAGCCTGAGCAAGAGCAAGACCCCGTCTCTACTATAAATAGAAATTAATTGGCCAACTAATAGATATAGAAAATTAGCCGGGCATGGTGGCGCATGCCTGTAGCCCCAGCTACTCGGGAGGCTGAGGCAGAAGGATTGCTTGAGCCCAGGAGTTTGAGGTTGCTGTGAGCGAGGCTGACGCCACGGCACTCACTCTAGCCTGGTCAACAAGCGAGACTCTGTCTCAAAAAAAAAAAAAAAAATCTGCAGATTGCCCTAAGCCCAGCCACCTTCGGGCACCCCTCAAGGCTGAACAAAGGGATTCTAGGAACGTGCCCCAGGCCACAAATATCAGTCATTTCTCTGGGAGAAGGTGGTTCTTAAAAGTTGTAAATTTTCAAAATATGCTTTTTTTAAAAAAAGTTGATTTGCATTCTAAACTAGAAATTAGTTCAGTGCACTTTTCTGACATTTTCATTTATAAAATTATTTCTGTGAGACTTAACTTTCGAATAGACCAAGTGAGCTAGATTACAAAGTGTATCAATTTCATGTCGACATACATTGTAATTCGCTCTATTTTTAGGGGAACACTAACTACTTGAATAATAAACCTAAAATGTCTTGTTGGCTTAACACAGTAGACTCTCTGCCCATGTTGGCTGTCCACTGCAGGTGTCCCTAAGTAGCTCTCCCCTATGAGGTGAGTAAATAAACCATGCCCCTGCTCTCTGTGACCTCCCCTAGTCATTAGTACAAGGAGTAAAAGACAGTGGAGAAAAACCACCTTCTTCTCATGTAAATAAATAGCATACCTTATCAATTTTATTTTATTTCAGCATATTATGGGGGTACAAATGTTTAGGTTACATGTATTGCCTTTCCCCCCCTTCCCTCCAGAATCAGAGCTCCAAGCATGACCATCCCCCAGATGGTGCACATCACACTCATTAAGTATGTGCATACCCATCCCCTCCCCCCATCTGCCTGACACCCTATAAATGTTACTCCTATACGTCCACTTAGGTGTTGATCAGTTAATACCAATTTGCTGGTGAGTACATATGGTGCTTGTTTTTCCATTCTTGGGAAACTTCACTTAGTAGAATGGGTTCCAGCTCTATCCAGGAAAATACAAGAGGTGCTAGATCACCGTTGTTTCTTACAGCTGAATAGTACTCCATGGTATACATAGACCACATTTTATTAATCCACTCATGTATTGATGGGCACTTGGGTTGTTTCCATATCTTTGCAATTGTGAATTGTACTGCTATAAACATTTGAGTGCAGGTGGTTTTTTTTTAATAGAGTGTCATTGGATCTTTTGGGTAGATGGCCAGTAATGGGATTGCTGGATCAAATGGTAGATCTACTTGTATCGCTTTAAGGTGTCTCCATATTGCTTTCCACAGAGGCTGAACTAGTTTGCAGTCCCACCAGCAGTGTAGGAGTGTTCCCATCTCTCCACATCCACGCCAACATTTATTGTTTTGGGACTTTTTAATAAAGACCATTCTCACTGGAGATAAGTGATATATCTCATTATGGTTTTGATTTGCATTTCCCTGATGATTAAAGATGTTAAGCATTTTTTCTTAAGTTTTTTGGCCATTATTCTGTCATCTTTTGGAAAGTTTCTGTTCATGTCCTTTGCCCACCTTTTGATAGGGTTGTTTGATTTTTTTCCTTGCTGATTTTCCTGAGTTCTAAACAGATTCTAGTTATCAGCCCTTTATTGGATGTGTAGCATGCAAAAATTTTCTCCCATTTTGTAGGTTGTCTGTTTGCTCTCGTGACAGTTTCTTTGGCTGTGCAGAAGCTTTTTAATTTGATCAGGTCCCATTTATTTATTTTTCTTGATGCTGTGATTGCCTTTGGGGTCGTCTTCATAAATTCTTTGCCGAGACCAATGTCTAGAAGAGTATTTCCAACATATTTCTCTAATAGTTTCACTCCTTGGATTTAAGTCTGTTACCCAGCGTGAGCTGATTTTTGCAAGAGGTGAAAAGTGTGGATCCTGCTTCAGTCTTCTACATGTGGCTATCCAGTTTTCCCAGCACCATTTATTGAATAAGGATTCTTTTCCCAAGTGTATGTTTTTGCCTGCTTTGTCAAAGATTAGACGGCTATATGAGGACGCTTTTATATCTGGGTTCTCTGTTCTGTTCCACTGGTCAATGACCCTGTTCTTGTGCCAATTCCAAGCTGTTTTAATTACTATAGCCCAAAATATACTTTCAATCCTCAAAACTAGCCAGAGGTCAGTCCTACTCTACTAACCTAACATCTTTAAGACTGCCAGCCACAGAAATATGCAATAAGAAAAAAATATATATATCTACAACCAATCACTCAACCACCAAGCATTCTGGGAGCTTTTAACGTCTGCCTAGAAGGGGCAAGGCCAGGGATAGAGAAATGACAACACGGTTTCCAGTTTGCTGGCCTTTTAAACAAGGCTAAATAAATAAATGAAGTCCAGGCGCGGTGGCTCACACCTGTAATCCTAGCACTTTGAGAGGCCAAGGCTAGGGGATCACTTGAAGTCAGGAGTTTGAGACCAGCCTGAGCAAGAGCGAGACCCCATCTCTACAAAAATAAAAAATAAAAAATAGAAAAATTAGCAGGGCCTAGTGGTGCCCACCTTTAGTCCCAGCTACTCGGGAGGCTGAGGCAGGAAGATCACTTGAACCCAGGAGTTTGAGGTTGCAAGGGGCTATAATGATGCCAGTGCACTCTAGTCTGGGCAACAGAGTGAGACCCTGTTCAATGAATGAATAAATGAACAAACAAATCATCAGTAATGTGGTTCTTGCCCTTGAGGAACCCTCATACTTAAAGCCATGCAAATGATGGGGAAAAGGCCACGGATGCCAGCACGGGTTGGAATATGGTCAGTGCTCTATGCGGGCAACTGGGGGGGCTTCCTCCAAGTGCAGGAGGGTCCACACGAGGTGCATGATCTGCACTGGGCTCCCCAGCATGGGAGCATTGAGCTTGGTAAGGATGACAACAAGTGTATTCTAGGAGGGAAATAGTAAATGCTGAGACGTGGGAAGTAGAAGCTATACTGGGGGTGGGGGTAGGTGAGTTAATCAGCCTGGGTCTAAACACGGCAGGCATCGGTGGGGGGCTGATGTGAAGGAGGCTGGCAACATATTTTCCAATGCAATGAATAACTGGTTCTGGAGGTGAGATTTTATTCTGAGTGCTTTAGACCTGTACCTTCGGCAGTCTCTAGAAATAAGCAATTGTGCAAGAGGCAGACCATGCTGGTGCCCTCCCCCTCACTCCTACACTGAGTTTCTTTCTAAGAAATCCGTGTAGGTTGGATCAGATCTCAACAAGCCGTGTGGTTGGCATCCCAGCACCACCCCCGTAACCTTCGGCGGAATGACATCTCGAAAGCATTGGTACTAAGTGTGGCTCCCAAAGCCAAAAGTGAGTCCGGCTGGCATCAGCCTTGCAAATCCTCAGAAAGGCACCGGAGTAGGGACTGCCCTTTTCTCCCTCCATTCCCCCAGGGTGGCCAGTGTTTCTCACTATCTTGGAACAGATCGCCACTTTTTTTTTTTTTTTTTTGCTTGAGTGCACGGTGAAGTCATCGAATATTTTAGAAACCTGATGTGTGGAAAGTATGAACCTTTTAACATCCAGAATCACACTTGTTTTGGCAGCAGGCTAGAGCAAGAGAGGCGCCTGGGAACAGAGTCCAACTGAGGCAATGGGGCTCTTTCTCCCCCTTGATGTTCGCTCTGGGGCAGGCCCTCCTTGTCTGCAGTGGCCAGCAGGAGGGGACAGCCCATACTCTCCCCCATTCTTCTGTCTCTTTCTTTGCCAAGCACACAGGGCTCCATTCCAATAATTTCAACGCGTTTATCACGTGGCTCCACTTTGCGTGTGTTCTCTTATTTAATTCTTGCAACAACCCCTATGAACGGGACATCAGTCCTCATTATTAACCTCATTTCAAGGATGAAGAAACTAAGGCCTAGAGAATTTAAGAAACAACCAACAACGGCTGCTTCTAAGTGGCGGAACCGGGATTCGAACCCAGATTTGTTTGAACTCAGATTCCAGGGCTCATAGCACCACTCGTCCTGCAACCTTGGGCTTGGGTGCTTAACCTCTTGGATGGGGCCACTGTGTCGTGGTCTGTAAGATGAGGATCCTAAAGCCACCTCATAGGGAGGGCATTGGGAATGATGTAAATAATACACCACTCTCAATGGTCCTGGTACCTTTGGCAGAATGACTGCTATTGTTGTCATCGTTAGATACCTAAGAAGGAAAATGCAAATGAAACACTTTTTGAAACGTTGTTCCCGCCGTCCACAGGATCTAGTGTGAGATAAGACACACAGACATGGGAAGTACAAACCAAAGGCACGTATGATTAAGTACCCAGAGAAGACATCGAGCATAAAAGTGCCGAGTGTTCCGAGGAGGGGCATCCTATGGCCTGGTAATGGCAGACAAGGCAGCACTTGCTTTGGATCGTGGTGCAAAGGCGAGAATGAACAGCCAGACACACGGGGTGGAGATGGAAAAATAGCACGGGCGAAGGTTTGGCTCCAGGAAATGGCCTGGTACGTCCAGTTAACTGAAAGATTCCACTGTAGCATTGTTTCTAACACTGGAAAAAATGCAAACCAGTATGGAATTAGATTAAATGATTATGGTGTATCTCATAGAATAATATGCAACACAGCCTCAAAGCAGCTCTTTCTGTACGTATATAGAACAAAGCCTTTTCTACTGTCTAGATCAGACTCTCTTCCATAAGCACCCACACTCTTGTACCTCTCTCCTGTAGCACTCATCACATTGGTTTATTATTTATAGCATGATTGTTTGAATCCTACCGAGTTAGACCGTAAGTGCTATGAAGGCAGAAACCACAGACCTTTAGGCTAATCCTTATATTCCCATCATCTGGCCAAATGCCTGGTACATAATGAGTACTCATTCAAATTTTGTTCACATTTGTTGCATATACATACATGAATGAAAGAATAAATGAGTCTAAATTACATATGCAAGTAAAAAATTTACCGGTTATAAATAACATCTAGAGTTAGGATCAAAAGTCCAATCTGCTGGTCATGGCTATGAAGATTTGCAGCCCTTGTTCAGGTTTAGGGAAGAAAGAGAGTCTTGGAGGAGAAATGCCTGCCATGGTCACCCCTAACCTGTGTGGCAGCTCACTCCCATATTAGATGTCAATCAAAAACATATATTGGCCGGGCTCAGTGGCTCACGCCTGTAATCCTAGCACTCTGGGAGGCCGAGGCGGGCGGATTGCTCAAGGTCAGGAGTTCGAAACCAGCCTGAGCAAGAGCGAGACCCCGTCTCTACTATAAATAGAAACAAATTAATTGGCCAACTAATATATATAGAAAAAATTAGCCGGGCATGGTGGCGCATGCCTGTAGTCCCAGCTACTCGGGAGGCTGAGGAAGGAGGATTGCTTGAGCCCAGGAGTTTGAAGTTGCTGTGAGCTACGCCATGGCACTCACTCTAGCCTGGGCAACAAAGCGAGACTCTGTCTCAAAAAAAAAAAAATATATATATATATATATATTAAGGCTGGGCGTGGTGGCTCACGCCTGTAATCCTAGCACTCTGGGAGGCTGAGGCAGGAGGATCACTCAAGGTCAGGAGTTCGAAACCAGCCTGAGCAAGAGCGAGACCCCATCTCTACTAAAAAAAAAAAAGAAAGAAAGAAATTAATTGGCTAACTAAAAATATATAAAAAAAAAAATTAGCTGAGCATGGTGGTGCATGCCCACACTCCCAGCTACTCAGGAGGCTGAGTCAGGAGGATTGCTTGAGCCCAAGAGTTTGAGGTTGCTATAAGCTAGGCTGACACCATGGCACGCTAGCTGAGGCAACAAAGTGAGACTGTCTCAAAAAAAAAACAAAAAAACAAAAAACCATATATTAATATATACTATGTGTGTAAGAGTATCTGACAAATGAATTATTTGGAATATCAGTCACTAAATATTGGCAGTGGTTGCCTTAGGTGCTTTTGACTTCTTTAGATTTTCTTAGTTGCTTAAATTTTTTGCTGAATGTCTATGGCCTTTTATGGCCAAGAAAAAAATAAGGCTGTTTTCAGTTTACAGAGCTTGGGTGCCTCTCACCTCCTCTGGTGCTGTCCCTATTTCGTCTCCTTCCTTTTTCTCCTCCTCTTCTGAGCCCTGCTCCATCCTGGAAGCTTTTCTTCCCCACGAAGGCCTGGAGGCCCAGCACCATCTCACCCTCAGTTTTCCAGTCTCCTTGCTAATAGGGGTCACGCCCCGCAGGGGAGGAACAGAGACTCCCTACCTGGATGGGTATTGGGAAATAGCTGCTCACAAATGCATGTGGAAGCCTGACAGCCCATCAGCCCTTCAGAGACAGGCTGGCAGAGGGAAGGGAGCAGAAAATCCAAACATAGTCGTTTGTGGAACGGAAAGAGACCCAGAGCCAACAGACTGGAAGAAATGAAAGGTTCACTGACATTGCACTCAACCAAAGCATTGTTTATTCTAAGGAGATAATAGCTAGCTATGGGGAAGCTGTCTTGTGGCTGTTCATGTCTGCTGCTGCCACCAGCACAGTGGAGGCCCGATTCAGCATGCACTGTCACCTAGAATGTCACCGACTGTTTTTTGGGGGGGCAGCAGAACAAGCCCAGAGTGTCTCCCACAGTTCCCAGAGCTGCCAGCGGTATTAGTAAGGGTTCTCCAGAGAAGCAGAACCAATAAGAGGGATCATACAGATGGCCCCCAATTTACAGATGGTGCAACTTAGGATTTTTGAGTTTGTGATGGTGTAAGAAAATAACGTGCATTTAGTAGAAACTGTGAGTCGAGTACCCGTGCAGCTATTCTGTTTTTTCACTTTCAGTATAGTATTTAATGAATTATAGGAAATACTCAACGTTTTGTTATAAAATAGGCTTTGTGTTGGATGGTTTTGCTAACGGAAGTGATCCGATCCTGTTTAAGGTAGGCTAAGCTGTGATGTGATGTTTGGTAGGTTAGGTGCATTAAATGCATTTTTTTAATTGCAGGATATTATGTGGGTACAAACATTTTGGTTACATGTAATGACTTTGCCTCACCCAAGTCAGGATTACAGGCGTGCCCTTCCCCCATACAATGCTCACCACAGCTGTTAGTTGTGAGTTTACCCACCCCCACCTCCCAACCCCCAATGAATATTACTACCATGTGAGCACCTTGATGTTGATCAGTTAGTGTCAACTTGATGGCGAGTACATGTGGTGCTTACTCTTCTTGTGATACCAGACTTAGGAGGATGGGCTCAAGCTCTATCCAGGATAATATAAGAGGTGCTAGATCACCATTGTTTTTCGTAATTGAGTAGCAGTCCATAGTACACATATACTATATTTTATTAATCCACTCATGGATTGATGGGCACTTGGGTTGTTTCCCACATCCTTGCAATAGTGAATTGTGCTGCCATAAACATTCGAGTGCAGATGTCTTTATTATAGAATGTCTTTTGTTCCTTTGGGTAGATGCCTAGTAGTGGGATTGCTGGATCAAATGGTATTTCTACTTCTAGCTCTTTGAGGTATCTCTAAATTATTTTGCACAGAGGTTGCACTAATTTGCAGTCCCACCAGCAGTGGAAGAGTGTTCCTCTCTCTCCACATCCTCACCAGCATTTGTTGTTTTGGGACTTTTGGATAAAGGCCATTCTCACTGGAGTTAGGTGATATGTCATTGTCATTTTGATTTGCATAAATGCACTTTTTTTAAAGACAGTCTCACTCTGTCAACCTGGTGACAGAGTACAGTGGCATCATCAAAGCTCACTGCAACCTCAAACTCCTGGGCTCAAGTGATCCTCCTGCCTCAGCCTCCCGAGTAGCTGAGACTACAGGCATGTGCCACCATGCCCGGCTAATGTTTTCTATTTGTAGCAAAGACAGGGTCTCACTCTTGCTCAGGCCGGTCTCAAATTCCTGAGCTCAAGAGATAACTCCCGCCTCAGCCTCCCGGAGTGCTAGGATTACAGGCGTGAGCCACCGCTCCCAACCTTAAGTGCATTTCGACGACTTATGATATTTTCAAGATGCAATGGGTTTATTAGTATGTAACCCCATCCTAAATCAAGGCTTATCTGGATATGTATCCTATAATATGTATGTATATGATATATGTATATATACACATCTACGAAGATTTATCATTTATCATGGGAATTGGCTCATGCAACATGCTGTCTGAAAATTACACCAGGAAAGCCAATGAATGGTGTAATTTAGTCTGAATCTAAAGGCCCAAGAATGAGGAGCGACAGTACTGGAGGGCAGGGGAGGAGATGGGTTGACTCAGCTCAAGCAGAAGCGAATTTGCCCTTCCTCTGCCTTCTTTCTTCTATTCGGATCCTCCACGGACTGGATGATGCCCACATCCATCACACGTCCACGAGGGCTGCCCTTGACACTTGACAGAGACGCCCAATTCAAACACCAATCCCTTCCAGAAACAGCCTCGCACGCACATTCGGAAATAATGTTTTCCCGGCTATCTGGGCATCCCTTAGCCCAGTCATGTTGACACATACAACTAACCATCGCACCTGCCATCAAGACATGGGTCTTGTCAGCTGGAAAGGCTCCAGGTTAGGGGGGGACCCATTGTGAATTTCAGGCCTATTTCCCAAAGCGTGGTCCCAGAATATACCCACCTGCTAGGTAGGACAGGAGTGGTCCTCCTCCACAGAAAGGTTGTGCGGTAAACAGGTTTGAGATGAGCTAGGGTGGCAACACAGCATCAGTATTTTTATGTAACGTGGGGGTTCCATGCAGAGCTGTCACAACACAAACATGCATTGTGAGTCCAGGACCCGGGAAATGAGGCCAACATAGTTTACCAGCTTTATTGGACCAGGGAATCCTTTTCTCATATAATGACTGGCTGGACAAGTACATCAACACACAGATTTCCAGAAATGCTGCCATAAATATTTGTGGCAGAGTTAGAGAAAGTCCCCAGATATATGTTTTAAATGAGTTAAGGAGCTTTTTTGTGTGTGTTTGATTGTTTTTCAGGATTTGATATATCACAATGGCAACCGAATTGCCAAAAGAAAAATAAAAGTCTACAACTCTTAGAAATGCATGGGGGGAGAAATGGGGAGATGTTGGCCAAAGGGTACAAACTTGCAGTTAGGAGATAAATTCTGGGAACCTAATGTACAGCATGGTGACTAGAGTCATATGACAATGTATCGTGTACTTGACTAAAAGAGTAGTTGTTGAGTGTTTTCACTGCAAGAAAAGTAACTATGCCAGGTGATGGCTATGGTAATTAGCTTGATTATGGTAATCATATTACAGTATATATGTATATCAAAGCATCACTTTATATACCTTGAATATATACAATTTTTCTCAGGTATACCTTAACAAAGCTCAAAAAAATGCACCATTAATTTTTTTTGGAATTGATAGTGGAGAAGAAGTCATAACTAGGAAAATGTAATCTTGCAGTGTGAATGCCATCGTACCCCTGGTTCCCACTATCGGTTTGGGGAAGTGTTTTCTGAAATAGGATTTCCCTTCTTCTGACAGGTTAGATAATCTCTTAAAAGCAGAGGTGGGGGTAGCAGCATATTCCAAAGCAAGAATCCCTTCCTCCTAGAAAACGTTATGTTCCTCCTCCACTGCCCAGAGCCCAACACCCTCCCTTCACAGCCCAGATTTTCGTTCTTGCTTTGCAATTAGTTTGCCACTTTGCACAAATCTAGCATCTCTCCTGTCAGCTAAGTCAGAAAGTCTCCCATATGTAGGGAGACCCTAGTTTCCCCGGTTGAAGCTTCCAGAACGGCATCATTATAGCTAAAGAAGAGTTTCTCATAATTTGAGTATAATATATGAGCATAATATATATAACACATAAACATAAATAAACCAGGGCCCAAAATGTCATAATAAATAATAGGAAAAGAGAATAGTTAAATTGGGACTTTATCTTGGAAAAAAAAGTTAAAAATGAATAGTAGGTTTTTAAATTTAGGTTACAATTAGAACAGTGTGTACTTTTTTGGCCACTGAACAATATGATATGTGCTAGCACCAAACAATATCTTTTGCTCCACAATGACTTTTATATCTCAGTCATAAATATTTTACAAAAATATTCCATAGTTTTATCAAATTATCCCATAGTCTTCTCACAATTCTTTGATATTCACATTTTTTCTTTTTCTTTCTGTTCTGAAATGCCTATCCATCTGGATTTTCTCCTCTTTCTTTGTTAACTGGCCTAATTTGACCAGATCCACTTTATCAATGGGTTTACCTATGGCTTAAAAAGTAGTTTCATAAAACTCCCCTCCATACTCTCAAAGAAGCGGTTTTTCAATATCATTTTCATCAATTTCATGAAATTCTGCCACTTTCTCAAGACAGACAATTTTATTTTTTAATCAATTTACATTGTTCTATTGGACATTTAAAACTATCCTAGGAGTGACCACACACATTTAGAAGTGGCAGTGAGTGCTAAGTGGGAAGAAATGATTGAGTGGAGACAGATTTCAATAGTTATTGTCTGTTTTTTCATGTTATAATGACATCTATTTTCTTTGGAATCTTGATCATATAAGGAACTTGAATCACTTTGTACCTGCATCTTTGTACCTGCATCTGGAAATCCCTAAGCTTGCCATTTTATAAATATCAAATTTATAAGTAAAAGGAAGATTTTGAAGTATTTTGTTGGACGTTAGTTAAATTCTAAACTGAGAATTTTTATGGGCATTTTAATAGGAAAAAAATCACATAAAACCTACCAGTGATGAAAAATCAAAGCCTTCTGCTTCACTTTCTCATATTGTACTTGAGTTTCCTTCATATCCAATAAGTAGTAGTCCTGTTAAGTGTGTTCAGAGATGGGTACATTGGCTTCTTTTCATATAAAGTTCAAAAATAGGCAAAACTAGTCTCATGCTGTTAGAAGTCAACATAGTGGTTACCCTTGGAATTTTTCTGTAAGAAATACTGGTCTCTTCTCTCCCAGTTATTTGTTCATTAATTTATTTGTACCACTATTGGACCTGTGCACATTAAGTTTTACACTTTGGGTTACAATGCGATACTAGGTTATTTATTTTTTGCTCCAATTGTTCCATCTTTGACCATTGGGAACACTTTTGGGTTGGCTCCTGCATCCTTTTGGCATGCTGCCTGTGCTTTCATTTTTTGAACACCTCCTTAATTTCTGGTAATTTAGGGCGCAACAGGCTCATCTCATAGTTTCCCTGCTCCAGCCCTGGAATTGGCTATTTCTCCAGGAATCCCTCGTTCCTATTACTGAAGAATTGAGTAAACTATAAGCTTCTTGAAGATAAGAATTTGCCCTTTTTACCACATTTCAGTACCTATAAAAAGTCCTTGGAACCTGGGAAGCATTGAATACTTGAATGACTGAAAGGGTATTATTATTATCTTATTTGATGTTTCTGTATCCTGGAGATACATCATGTATTAGCTAATAATCTATTAGAAAAGGAAATGATGAGTTTGGCCTCTGGATGCAATGTGTCTATTGAACTTATTTTCTTTATCTGTAAAATGAGGATAATAAAAACACCTACCTAGTTAGGTGTCTTATGAGCTAATTAGTTGAGCCTTTCTATGTGAGGCACTGAGATTAGTAGCTGGCACATAGTGCTCAAGAAATATTAAGTATGATCATCCTTAGCATGTTGTACCAAAATATGACCTGCATGTTGGTTTTTATGGTTCTTCCATTCATCTCCTGTAAAGCACATATCAATTTACACAAACTCTCCATTTTAATCTGCTAATCAGAGCCAAGGAGCAGCCTTCACCTCGCCTTGGATTATAGTCTGAAAAATATAAATAATCATACCCTCCTCCTCTGGGTTTCAGATACAACTGAAGGGGGGGGGGAGACAAAGTCAGATACCATGTTTCCCCGAAAATAAGACAGGGTCTTATATTTATTTTTCCTCAACAAGACACCCTAGGGCTTATTTTCAGGGGCTGTGTTATTTTTATTTTTTTTTAAGTACGGTACAACCATCTACATTTATTCAAATATAGTTAAATCGTTATCTTCTGGAACATCACAACTCTCCAAACCCCGAATTCCATCCTGAATTTCTTGCAACTCTATTTCCTTTAGAACCATTGGCCCCAATCGCTCATGTTGAGCACTAGAGCTCTCATGGGGCAGATGAGAAGGGCTGCTCGTGTTCTTGACCGCTCCGTGATGACATGCATGGGGTGTGCAGATGCTCTGCATAGCCACGCCTGTCACTAGGTCTTATTTTCGGGGTAGGGCTTCTATTGCACAAATGCTTAGAAATCCTGCTAGGGCTTATTTTATGGGTAGGGCTTATTTTTGGGGAATCACAGTAACAAGTAGAAACAAAGGCCTTATTACTGGTCAAGACAACTGGGGTTGTCTTCAAAGAGACAGGGTTTCACTCTGTTGCCCAGGCTGGAGTGCAGTGGCTATTCACAGGTGCACTCATAGCTCACTGCGGCCTCGAACCCCTGGGCTCAAGCGATCCTCCCTCCTCAGCCTCCTGAGTAGCTGAGACTACAGGTGCATGTCACCACACTTGGCTAGTAATGCTGAGTTTTTATTATTTGGCGTGTCCTAAATGCCCTGTCTACTTGTTCCCCTAAGGCTGGCCCCCAGGGCCTGTTTGGGGATGGTTGGTTCCACAGAGGGACAAGGAAAATGGAAGCGACCTTACTCTCAGTTGACAGACAGGGCACATATGGGCACTAAGGCTTAACACATTAACCCCACGCAGGAGAGGACTATAGACCAGTGGATGTCGGCCTCTGATGGAATCATCACTCAGGGAAATTGCCCTTCCTCTTGCGGGGAAAAGCGAGTGAGGAGGAGAGTGTAGGCAGTAGCCTCTACTCAATGCTACAGGGTGAGCTCATGGCCAAGACTTGCACCAAGGCCCAGAGAGGAAGAACAGGGTCCTTGATATCGCCCACCTCCTTCCCGTAAATGTGGATCACAGAAAGCACAAACATCCCTTCCTGCTCACTAAGAGCCTACGTCACAAGCAAAGAACTTCAGCAACATGTAGAAAGGGCTCTCTGATCCGCCTGAGCCAGAAAAATGCAGGGATCTGATTTATTTGATTTTTCTCTTTCAAATTCTGACTGTATCCTCGAGCCCAAGACAAATATTATCCATGGAAGTCAGTTGCTTGGTTAGCACAAGAACACTTTTGTTTCCATCGCGTAAATTCAAGTTAGGATAGGTCAGGAGACTTAGGCGAAAACCACAGGCCTCCCTCTCGGTGGTGTTGAAGGCTTGACCTGAAAAGTGCATTTTCCAGGCTTTTCTGAATGGACTGATTGGCAGCCCCGAACCCGTTGGTAGGAACATGGCTGAGGACGCTAAAGTCAACTGGGATTGCAAAGTGGTGGTGCCTCACCTATTGACGCTGATGGATTGTGAGTGAGTGCTTGGGGTCTGATGCCGAGTGTTTTGGGGCCACCTTGAGCTCAGTGGGAAAGAGGGCTGTGATATGGCCAGGTGGAGCAGTGGTCAGGGCTTGGGTTTTGTAATCCTTCTGTGTTCTAGTTCATTGTCACATGTCAGCTTTTGCGGTAATTTCCCAACTTACTGAAATCTCAGAATAACACTCCCATCCTTGTTGCCTCTTTCTTTAGATGAGTTATTAACATATAAGCCAGGCTTCACTGGTATAAAGGCTCAAAAACTCACATAACCAGCAGGAAGGTGATATTACTAAGCTAGCAGTCTCATATAATTTAGTTGAACTACCGTTGCTACTAGTACTACTGGTAATAGGAATAATGGCAGTAACAATCAAAGGAACACCTGTAAACTTGCCAGAAAGTGTGAAATAAATAGAATAATCGCCAGAACCACTGGATCTCCTTATATGCCCACCTCCAATCCCAGTCCCTGCATTTTTCCTCCTAGAGGAAACTTTGTAGTTTCCTGTTGGTTTTCTTTATTGGGTCGCCATATTCCTCTACAAAATATTGCTTCATTTCGGTGTTTGGGACCATAATGAAAATGGAATCACGCCACATTCATTCTTCGGTTACTTGTTTTCTTCGTTGAACCTTATTCCAGTTCTTATGATTCATTTCCTGTCATTCCCTTCACAGGTTTACAGTTTTTATATGACAATTTTTTTTTATTCTCATATTGATAGACGTGTAGGTTGTTTCCGGCATTTTATCATTACAAGCGACGCTGCCATAAATGTACCTTTGCGTGACTCTAGGTGCACATTTGCAAGATTTCTCTAGAGTGTATTATCCTAGAAGCAGAATTTCAAGATTGCAGGCAGTGTGCTAATTCAACTTTGCTAATTAGTGCCATATTGTTTTCTGAAGTGGTTGTGTCATTTCAAACTCCCACTTGCCCCTGGAGTAGAGCTCTCCTTGGTCCACATTTTCAGCAACACTGGGTATTGTTGGCTTGTTGATTTTTGCCAAACGACTGCGTGTGAAATGATATCTCTTTGAGATATTTTAATTTGCATTTTTCTGACAACATATAAGGTAGAGCATGTTTTCTTTTCTTTCTTTTTTGTTTTTTTTTTTTAAGTGGGCATTTATATTTCCTTTGCCTGTGAAATGACAGTTGAAGTCTTTTGTATTTTTTTTCATTCGATGTTTTGTCTAAATTTCTGTTGGGTGGTTTTAAGGACATTTAAGTTCTGAAAACCATCTGGAATTGATATTTATGCATAACAGGAGATATAGGGATCCAAGTTCATGTTGTTTATATTGAAAACCAATTATCCAAGAAAATCATTTTTTTTTTTTTTTTTTGGATAGTACATCCTTTCTTCACTTATTTGCAGTGCCAGCTGTGTGAGATTTCCACATATGTAGGGTTTTCTTCTGGACTCACCGTTCCCATGCAGTAGTTTGTTTATATATCCCCATGACATATCACACAATCTCCATGATTATAGCTTCGTAATAAGTCCTGATATTTGGCAGACCAAGGTCCCCATCTGGCTTTCCTTTTACGCTGTTGTTACGACTCTGTTCAATTTCCCATAAATTTTAGAATCAGATTGTCAAATCTCCCATGCTCCCCTGCCCCACCCCACCCCCCAAAAAAAATCCTTTTTGGGAGTTGAAGTGAGATTTCACAGAACGTAAAGATCTGTTTGAAGAGAATTAATGTCTGTATAATACAGCTTCCCATTTATTTAGTGCTTTCAATAGAGTTTTGTAACTTTCTACAGACTATACTTTTTTAAAAGAGATGTATTCCTAAGGAACTTTTCTCTTCCAATCTGTATAGTTTTAATTTCTTTCTTCTTATCAAAACTAATAGGATCTCCAGCATTATTCCGAACAGTAGTGATGATAGGAAAAAAATGTTGTTTCTGATCTTAAACACACGGTAGATTTTTTTCCATTACATGTTTGCCGTAGTTTTGTATACCAAGCTATTTTCAAGTTGAAGATAGTTCTAGGTTGAGATAGAGGATGGATAGGTAGGTAGATGATAGGCAGATAGGTAGATTTTGATCAGTACATATTTTCACTAATAGTTGTTGAAATTGATCAGATTTTTGTTTGTTACTAATCTTGTAATTGTCCCCTTTAATGTTTTGAAGTCAGACCATTCCTGTAGTCCAGAGTAAAGACCTATTTGATTATGATGCATTTATAATATACTGCTTATTCTTTCAGAATATATTCACACGTAAATATTCTTAAGAGAAATAGGCTTGTAAGTTATTTTCTTGCTTTAACCCTATCACATGTTGGGATCAAGGATGTACTTGACTTATAAAATGAATTGTACAATTTTCTCACTCATTTTTTTTTCCCCCACTGGAAAACCCAAAGTAGGATAAGACTTATCTGCTCTTTGAAAGTTGGGAGATCTCATCTCTCATTTGGGCCTGGGGCATATTATGGAAGTGGGGGTAGGTCTTTAATTACCATTGTAATTTTTATTCTATTTTTCAATGTTTTATATTATACCAGAGTGTTTATTTTGTCCTCCTTTCAATTTTTTTGCTACAGAGTTGTTTATGATATTTTTCTTTAGCCTCTCTATATTAAAGAAACAATTGGATATCTGATTAATCATTACTTTGCATATAGATCCTATATTTTGGTTTTTTGCATCTTTACTCCTTTGTGAACGTGATCAGTCTTGCCAAAGGTTTATCTTTTATCTTTTCAAAGTACTAGCTTTTACTTTTGCTAATCTTTTCTACTTTTTCTCTGTCTTTCCTTACCTTTTCTTTTTTCTTCTTCTTCTTCTTCTTCTTCTTTTTTTTTTTTTTTCCCTTAAAGACTGGGCCTTGCTCTGTCACTCAGGCTGGAGTGCAGAGGTACAATCATAGCTCACTGCAGCCTGGGCTCGAGCAATCCTCCTGCCTCCTCAGCTTCCTGAGTTGCTGGGACCACAGGCACGTGCTACCACACCCGGTTAATTCTGTTCTTGTTCTTTTTTGTAGGGAAGGGAGGGTCTTTCTATGTTGCCCAGTTTGTTCTCAAACTCCTGGCCTCAAGCAATCCTCCCAAAGTGCTGACGTTACATGAGGTCTGCCAGAAAATATCCAGCCATAATTTTCATAATTTTTCAAATGACATGGCCGGATGCTTTCCAAACATGCCTCATAGGTGTGAGCCACTAAGCCCAGCCTATTCTTATCCTTTATTGTATCCTTACTTCTTTATTTATATCTATTTGCTCTGTTTCCTTTCTCAATACTTTTTAAAAAACGGTTTTATTATAGTGTAATTGGCATAGTAAATTTAACTGCATATTTAAAGTGTACAATCTGATAAGATTTTACAAACGTATACACCCATGAGCCGATCGCCACAATTAACACAATAAACACATCCGCCACACCCAAAAGCTTCCTATGTCCCCTTGTAACTAAGCCCTCTCTCCCATCCATCCCAGCATCTTGGTCCATAGGTAACCACTCATCTGTTTTCTGTCACTATATATTAGTTCACATCTCATATAATTTTATATAAATGGAATAACAACGCATATACTCTTTTTTTTTTGTATGATTTTTCTCAGCATATTTTTTTTTTTCGATTTTTCTATACTGTCGTATCAGTGCTTCATTTCTTTTTATTGCTGGGTGGCATTTCGTTATATGGATATAACCGGTTTGTTCAGCCATTGACTTGTTGGGGACGTTTGAGTTGTTCCTGGGATTTGACTACTACAAATAAAACTGCTTTGATGTTTTGTGTGCAGGTCTTTATGTTGACATCTGGTCTCTTTTTCTCTCGGGTAAATACTCAGGAGTGAATGACTAGATCATGTGATCAAGTGCATGATATAATTTTTAAGAAGCTTCCAAAATGCTTTTTCCAAAGTGATTGCATTATATTACATTCTCGCCAGTGCTGTGTGGTATTGCGTGGAGGTTTCAGTTGTTTAACGCCCTTGGAAACACGTCACATGATGAGCCATTTTAATTGTAGTCTTTCTAATAGATGTGTAGTGGCAACCCATTATGAGGATTTATAAAAGCTTAATTTGCATTTCCTGAATGTTTACTGGTCCTCAGCATCCTTCCATATGCTTATTGATCATTCCTATATCTTTTTGGGGGAAGTGTCCAAATCTTTTGCTCATTTTTTTTTTAATGGGGTTGTCTGTTTTCTTATTACTGAGTTATGAAAGTTCTTTATATATTTTGAATACAAGTCCTTTATTAGATAGGTAATTGCAAATATTTTCTCCCAATCTGTACATCTTTTCATTACCTTAACAAAATCTTTCAAAGAGCAAAAGTTTTAAATTTTGATGGGCTCCAATCGAGCATACATTTTTTATGACCTATTTTTAGTGTAGCAGTGTAGTAAGAAGTCTTTGCCTCATCTATCCTCACAGAGTTTCTTCCTATGTTTTCTTTCAGAAGTTTTATAGTTTAGGGTTTATGTTTAGGCCTAAGGTCCATTTTGAGTTAATTTTGGCATGAGGAATAGATAGAAGATCATTTTGCATAAAGATATCCAATTGTTCCAATATGATTTCTTGAAAGACCATCCTTTCTCTACTGAACTGCCTTTACCAAAAAAATCAGTTGTCCATATATGTGTAGGTCTATACTGAAACCCTATTCCATCCCATTGATTTTTTTTTATTTGCCTATTTTTAAGCTAGTAAAACGCTGTCTCAATAACTGCAACTTCATACTAAGTCTTGAAAATAAGTAGCGTTAGATCTTCTCTTTGTTCTCCTTTTTCAAAGTTGTTCTGGCTAGTCCAAGTTTTACACATTAGTTCTTTTCTTTTCATAGACCCCATCAGATCTCCTACATAACAGTTTTACTTCTTCCTTTCCAATCTGGGTGTTTTATTGCACTAGATAGAACCTTTAGCTCTGTAGGAGTGGTGAGAACAGTTTCTTGGACTACAGTTTATAGCTTTCAGCACATTTGGGGGAAATTCAATCATTATTTGTTCAAATATTTTTATGACTTACATCCCACTTTGGGAATTTCAGTTACATGTAGATTATGTTGCTTGAAGTTGTCCCCAAGCTCAGTGATGGCCTTTCCCCCTCCCCCCTTCCCCCTCCTCCTTCCCCCTTCCCTCCCTCTTTCCATCCTTTCCCTTCTTTTCCTTTCTCTTTTTCTTTTATTCATTCTCTCTTCTGTTTTTCATTTTGAATAGTTTCCACTGTTATGCCTTCAAGTTCATTAACCTTTTCTCTACAATGTCTAAATGGCCATTGATCCCATCCAGTGTATTTTTCATCTCAGGTAGTGAAGCTTTCATTTCTAGAAGTTCAATTTGAGTCTGGTTACATATTCTCTGTCACAACTTAAGTTTCTTAACATATTAAATACTGTTACAATGAATGTCTTAATACCTTTGTCTGCTAATTCTAACATCTATGCTAGTTAAATTTATTGATTTTTTTCCCCCCTCCCATTCATATGTGTCATATTTTTCTGCCTTTCATGCCTGGTAATTTTTAATTGGATGCCATATATTGTAAATTTTACCTAATTGTGTTGCTAGGGTTTTTTTTAATTAATAATATTATTCCTACAAATATTCCTGAGCTTTGTTCTGGGATGAAGTTAAGATACTTAGAAGTGGTTTGATCTTTCAGTGTCTGGTTTTTAAGATCTGTTAGCACCTGAGCAATGTTTATTCTAGAACAAATTAATCCTCATTACTGGAGCTGGATCCTGCTATAAGGACTCTGATCAATGCCCTGTGAATCTTGAGGTTTTCCATCCTGGCTAGTGGCAACAGGCAGTGTTGCCAGCTCCGTGTGAGGGCTGGCTACTGTTCACCCTCTGGGTTCCCTGCCTGTGCTGCAGGCTCCAAACTCTATCAAGGCAGCAGCCGGAGTAGTCTGAGCCTTGTCTTATTTTTCCCTTGGTTAAAACCAGCAGAAGTCTTCAACTTCTTGAATTAGTTTTTTATGCTCCTTAACTTGCCATCAAATGCTTTTAAAGCTCTATTTCCCTTTAGGAACAACTTTAGCACTTTTACTGTCATTCAATTTTAAGTATTTTAAAATTTTGATTATAGTTTCACTGGAGATCAGAAGGGGGTTACTTCGTTTCTAGGCTTATAGAATCTTAAACTATCATGTAAGACAATATAAATGTTTGCAGTACTGATTCTTTTGCATTTTTAAGGCTTGCTTTGTAAATTAGTACATGCTCAATTTAGGAAATGTTCCATGTATGGCTAAAAATAATGTATTTTTTTATTTGATGTATAGTTTTCATCATACACATTTATCTCTATTAGCTTGAGCTCACAAATCAATTTATTTGGATGTTCTATATTTGTGCTGATTTTTTTTTGTGACTGATTGAACACATCCTCAGAGGAGTATGATCAATCTTTCATCTATGATGCTTTATTCATTTTTCTCCTATAACTCTAGTTGTTGCTTAGTATATTTTCAGGCTATATTATTGGGTGGATATTAACTGTTTATTACCATTATATCTTCTTTTTCTCTTATTCCTTTGTAAGCCTTCTAACTTACTTCTTTGCCCATTGTGATTTTTTTTCTTCCTAAAGTTCTTTTTATTGAAATGTTTCCCACTATTTTCTTCTGGTTCATATTTTCTTGATTGTTCTTATTTATTGCTTTGTTTTCAAACTCTGTATCCTTTTCTTTTTGTACTTCTTGTAATGAATATATTACTAAAACTTGTGTTTGTGTCTAACAGAGTCTCTATCTTTTCATTTTTGAATTTAACTCGTTCGTATTTACAGTAAAACCATTTTATTAAGACTTGTCTTTGATACCATGTTTCCTGTTTTCTGTATACTCTACTTTCCTCATCTTTTTTATCCTATTGATGGCTGGAAAGTTCTGTACCCAATTTTCACTATTTTGATTGTTGCTCCTTTTATTAAGATCCATACACACTCCTATGCTTCCCTATAAATTTCTTAAGCTTATAGAAGAACTATATATTCCCTCTGAATAGGGCAGCTACCTTAGCATTCTTTCCCCTTCTTGTTATACTCTTAGATCTGAGCCAACTAATTCCCCTTCTTGTTATACTCTTAGATCTGAGCCAACTAATTCCCCTTCTTGTTATACTCTTAGATCTGAGCCCACTCAACACCTGCATGTTGATATCATCCAGAATTTTGTCCTGGATTGTTAAGACTATATAGATTTTTCCTCTGTGCTATTGTACACAAAAGTAAACTTTGCTATGTTACTTACTTTTATTTATCAAATATTATATTCTCTAGGACTTGTTTTCGTTTTTGCTGAAGTACCTCCTCTAAGAGTATTCTCTAAAAGGTCTATGCTGAACATCTTTATTTTGACCTTATATTTAAAATGGCAGTCTCTGTCTTTCATAGTAACTGTATTTCTGAGGCCGTTATTAGCTAACTTGGCTAGTAAAGGGGACTCTGGGGAGAAGGTAAAGCCCACTCCCTAGGGGGGAGGGGTTGAGTGTTTGAGCCTCTAGCATCACAATGGGCTTAGCTGTATCATATTTTCCACTTTTCCACCAGCTGAACCTGACCCCCAAGAAATGTGCTTGTGCTTCCACTTTGGACCCTACTCTTTTCCCTTAGTGGGATTTTCTATATATCAGAGAATGGAGGAAGAGAGGAGGAGAAGAAATGCTCAAGGGAGCCTGCCTCTGCTTATGTGTCCCCCAGCCTACCTGGGTTACAGTTGTTCCCTCTCTGTTTCTGGGCACATACCCACGCTGAGGCCCTCTGGAAAGGGAGGTCATGGAAACCCTTTGCATGTTTCCCCTCCTGCTTTAAGTACTAGGACCCTCAGAGGCTATTCTCAGGCCATCTGTGAGTTACCTCACATCATCATTGTTATTTCTTGGTCACAGTCCTTTTTGCATACAGGTTTCTTTGTCTCTGGATTAACCCTGGAAAATACTAGCTTAGGTCTTTTCAGATCGGGAGCTCCTCTAAACTGATTTGGGGTTTCTGGCATTCACCCCAGTGGGGGGGGTACCATGTTGGCTACTTCTCAGACCCAGCTTCTAAGCTGTAGTCATCTCTGCCCCAAATTTTCCTTTCTCCCTGCTGGCCACACTCAATTCTTTCTGGAGATATACCATTCTCCATCCTGCTTCCCTACTCAGAGGTTCTTGGGATAAATCCTCTTGGGGGTACTGAAGTCCCATTCACAACTCTTCCTTTCCCCCCGAGCACAGTCTAAGCCTACAGTCTCCAAGTCTCAGCTCCTGAGGCACGAATGGATGATTCTTTAGAATTCCAAAGAAAATACTGTCAGATCCAAATCATGGCTCTTATGCATTAACCTAAAAAGTTAAAATAATATGTGTAAACCTAAAAAGTTGTCATCTTTGGAAACTATAACCAAGGGGAAACAACTATTTTTTTTCTGCCTACTCTTTACCCCCGTTTCCTTTCTTTCTCTCCAACACTGATTGTGTTATTTATTAGTGGGGGTCTGAGGTTTCTCCCTCCACAGAGACACCCCAAGAGTAGCTGAGGTGTGTCTAATGAGGTCAAATGCCTTTTTCCTCTGACAACTTGGTACACACCTTTCCCGAAGCAAAGCCATTGAACGCTGCGGGGTTGCCTTGGAGAAGCCCCACCACAATCAAACTTCTTCTAGACACAATCCATAGTGCATAAAAATTAATCAAGTCCTACCATGACTTGCTTTATTCATAATACTTAATGGTCATGTAATAGGAGTTTTTATTCAGCAGTTAAAGTCCATAAGTGTGGATTTTACATGGAGATAGGTGTTATGCTGACGGTTTAATTACACACCTTTTTGCACACCAAAGGAAATGGGTTATGCAGGCTTTGTAATTAAGGAAGGACTTCTGAGACTGAATGAACCTAGGGCGAGCTGATCTTTTTGAAATGTTTATTTTTAAATTAGTAACTCCTGAAAAATGTCCAAACTAGGAAATGATGTTTGAGGTTAGAGGTTGTTTATACATAAACAACATGCTCACACAAGCTCGCTCACTCACCTGCACTCGCTCCGTGCACAATTTCCTAGTTCTTGTGTTACAAATTACGTTGTTTTTGTTTTGCGGACTTAATGGTACAATCTCCTTTTAAGGCAGGATAAAAGACATTTTCCACAAGGACATCCACTGTGAGTTCATTAAGCGAGTTACCTGCCGTTGTGGCCAAAAAATGATTCATCTCCACCTCCGAATTTTTTTTTCCAGTATATTATTGGGGGTACAAATGTTAAGGTTACATATAATTCCCTTGCTCGAATTCTTGATTTGATTGAATCCAAACTATTCAATTTCCCCAAATCCGATTCCATTTTCATGGGACGAGGGTTTTCTACCCTCTCTGTGTCACTGAAACCAAAATAGAATTGACTCTTTCCTGCCCCTAACGTGCACCTTTGCACACGTCCAGCCCCTGTCTCTTCCCTGGACACCTGGCTCATTTAGCCAGCTGCCTACATATCTAGCATCTTCAGCTGAATGGTCAGGAAGCCTCTTGGGCTTAAAAGTCCAAATCAGTCCCCCAATATTGCCTTAAACCTGTTTCTCCTGCAATCTTCTCTGATTGGTAAATGGCAACTCTGTTCTTTCAATTTGTCACACCAAAAAAAAAAAAAAAACTTGGATTTTTCCATCTCCCACATCTGACACCATAATTCAGCAGTGAATTCGATTGGCATTGTTTTTTGTTTTGTTTTGTTTTTGAGACAGAGTCTCACTCTGTTGCCTGGCTTAGAGTGAGTGCCGTGGCATCAGCCTAGCTCACAGCAACCTCCAACTCCTGGGCTCAAGAGATCCTCCTGCCTCAGCCTCCCGAGTAGCTGGGACTACAGGCGTGCGCCACCATGCCCGGCTCATTTTTTTCTATGTATTTTTAGTTGGCCAATTAATTTCTTTCTATTTTTAGTAGAGACGGGGTCTCGCTCTTGCTCAGGCTAGTTTCAAACTCATGACCTTCAGTGATCCTCTTGCCTTGGTCTCCCAGGGTGCTAGGATTACAGGCGTGAGCCACCGCACCCGGCCGACATTGTTTTTAAGACATAATACCTTCTGGTCACCACTCACCTCTACTGCTACCCTCTCGGAACCAGCCACCTATAGTCTGTCTTGGATCCTTCCTCCTTCCACACTTGCTTCCCTACACTTAGAATGCAGCAGCCAGAGCAAGGGCTTAAGAACTCAAGCCGGCTGACGTCATGCTTGTACGCGCACCCTTCCAGTGGCTTCCATCTCACCAAGAGGAAAAGCAAATGCCCTCCAAGCGAGGCCACTGATGTGTGACATCATCTGCTCTCCATAACCCCCCGTGACCCTCTTCCTCACTCTTCTTGCTTTATTTTTCTGCAGAGCGCTTGGCACTACCTAACCTACTATTGTCTGTTTCCCTTGTCTAGGAAGCAAGCTCCAGGAGGAAGGGATTTTTGTCTGCTTTGTTTCCTATTAAATCTCCAGATCCTAGCACGGTGACTGACACACAGTAGAACCATGACTATTTATGAAATGGATAGTCTGGCTTTAGAAGGTTTGACTACACGGTAGCAACTTGTGTCTTTCCATGCTGTGAGTGCAACGTAGTATTTGGCGAAACTATTGCTTTGGCATCCCTAGCAACACTGTTTTTTTTTTTTTCAAAGGGAACAGTTTTAGCCCATTCAGTGCGACTATGGTGAGTCTGGCAAACATATTTCTCATGGGCGTGGCCAGTAAGAGGACAGCCCTCCTGTGGCCAGCCATTGTTGATTGGCTGAGAGAGGAATGGCTGGCCCACTTGGGCCAATCGGAGTCCTCCGTTGGACTTTTCTGATGGGGATGGCAAGGGCCATTGACTTTGGGTTCACAGGACAAGCACATCTTCTTTACTGAATAGAGGGAAAACCAGGGGCAATATTCAGAATATTTGACAGCTGATATGGCACGGCTAGCAATCAGGCAGGACTGGACAATGATACCCACCGCCCAGGCATGTGCCAGCTGAGTGGCAGTTGTGGAAACTCACCCCTGGTGGCAAAGTGTGACATTTTACACACACACACACACACACACACACACACACACTCAGTGTTTGGAGGTAGGATGGGGAAAACGGGGTGAGAGAGAGAGAAAGAGAATATTTAATTTGTGGCAAAGAAAGAACATAAAATATATGCCACCTTTTGAGTCCATGCTCTCTGCGGCTCATTGTCTTGCTCTTTTCTTTAGCATATTTTATGTCGTGTTCTTAATTGGCATGCTTATCTGAGACCATGAAGACTTTATTATTATTTTTTTTTAATCACCACTTTTGGAGAGCAGTGCCCAAGCATGATGATGCCTCTTCTCTGTTTAGCTGTGGCTCTGCATTTTAGCCCTGCATCCAACCAAGCCTGAAGCCATACTCCCTCTGATCAAGAAATGAGAGAAATGATATAAACTTCATCCAAATAAACTTGCAATGATGTGGACCAACCATCACTCTCTAAACAAACGTGGTGCCCTAGTCTCTCTTTCTACCTGCTTTTTAAGGCCAATAACTCGATTTGCTCTTTCGAGGCTATTTTCTAGATCTGATAGGTATGCTTCATTTTTTTTTTCTTTTTTCTTCTCACTGTGTGTTTTCAAATAGCCTGTCTTCAAGCTCACTAATTCTTTCCTCTGCTTGGCTGATTCTGCTGCTGAGAGAGACTCCCATGCATTTCTCAGTTTGCCAATTAGATTCGTCAGTTCTAGAATTTCTGCTTGATTTTTTATTATTATTTTTTTTAATCTGAAATTCTGTCGGTACAAATATTGTTAGGGTTACATATCTTGCCCCTGCCCCACCCCCTCCAAACCCCGCTCTGCTCTGGAAGATTTATTTTTTATTTCAATCTCTTTGTTAAGTTTCTCTGATAGGCCTCTGAATACCCTCTCTCTGTTGTCCTGAAGTTCATTGAGCTTCTTGAGGTCAGCTATTTTGAATTCTTGGTCTGGAAGGTCACCTGTCTTTATCACTCCAGGATTGGAGACTGGTGACTTATTTAGTTCATCTGGGGTGAGTTCATGTCTTCTTGGATGTTCTTGATGTTTGTGTGTGTCTGTTGATGTCTGGGTATTGAAGAGTCAGGTGATTTTTTTTTAATCTTCACAGTCTGGGCTTGTTTGAACCTGCCCTTCTTGAGAAGACCTTCCAGATTATTCAAAGGGAATCGAGTGCTGTGATCTAAGTCTTTGGTCACTGCAGCCACATCAGCACTGGGGGTGTCCCAAGCCCAGGAATGCTGTGACTCTTGTAGACCCCTGGTGGAACCGCGTTGGTGGCAGGCTCGGACAAGATATGGGAGAAGTCCTTGGGTTACCAGGCAAAGTCTCCCTTTGCTCTCTGTGCTGGGCTGCTAGAGTCGGGGGGAGGAGTGACATGGGCACTCCCTCGTGGTCACCAGTCCCAGGTCACACCTGAAGTCAGCTCAGTCTCACCCAAAGCCAGTGGTGACTATTTCCTGGCTACCTCTGATGTTAATTCCAAGCCCCAGGGCCGCTTAGGCAGCAGGTGGCGAGTCCTGCCGGGACTGGCTCCTTCCCTTCAGGGGCAGTGTGTTTTCTTCTGGCCCAGGTTGGGTCCAAAAATGTGGTCCAGGAACTACAGCCTGGACTTGAGGGGCCTCAGGCGTCTGCTTGGTACTTTATTTCGCTGTGGCTGAGCTTGTGCCCTTGTTGCAAACCAGTCCTCTGAGCTCTTCCTTTTCCTTTCTGCAAGTGGAAGAAGACTCTGCCCGAGTCCCGCTGCCTGTGGTCGGGGCAGGGGTGACATAGGCACTGGCGTGGCCATAGCTGCTGGTGTCCCTCCGGAGGGTCACGTGCATCCCACGTCCAGCCACAGGAATTGCCCACGGACTGCAGCCTTGTGGTCCAGCTGCCTTATGCATTGAGTCCGGGCCCCAGTGGTGGGGCTAGCAGGGACCCCGGCTTTAGGACAGAGGATGTCCCTCTGGCTGGGCCGGTCACAGTGCTCCCTCCATGGGCACTGGCAGAGATCTGCCCTGTGCTGTGTCCCCCTGTGCCAGGGCGGCCCTGGGTTTCCCTGCAACGTCCCACAGTCTCTTCACTCTCCTACCTCCAGGCACATGGCAGGGGACCAGGGAGGTGGTGTAGGCAATGCAGGACTTGTCCTTTCTGCCCTTCTCAGTGCCTCTTTCCTTGATACAATGGTAAAACCACAGGCCGGGCATGGTGGCTTACGCCTGTAACCCTAGCACTCTGGGAGGCCGAGGCAGGAGGATCGATCACTCAAGGTCAGGAGTTCGAAACCAGCCTGTGCAAGAGCAAGACCCCGTCTCTACTAAAAATAGAAAGAAATTACTTGGACAACTAAAAATATTATAGAAAAAATTAGCCGGGCATGGTGCCATGTGCCTGTAGTCCCAGGTACTCGGGAGGCTGAGGCAGGAGGATCGCTTGAGCCCAGGAGTTGGAGGTTGCTGTGAGCTAGGTTGATGCCACTGCACTCACTCTAGCCCAGGCAACAGAATGAGACTCTGTCTAAAAAAAAAGATACAATAAAAAAACAAAAAATCTCAGGTTGTATAACCTCTCACCTGATTTTGGGTTCTTCTGAAGCTGCTTGCTTGAGTGGACAGTTGTTGCATTTGCTGTTTGTGCAGAGTGAGGATCGTGCGAGGTTTCCATCGGGCCATCTTGATCTGCCCACTCCCAACTATCGCTTTTTGGCTCTTGGATTGTGTTGAGTTTTATCAGAGCACAGAACACTCATTTTGCCCCTGTCCTAGCCCCAAAGAGGTGTCATTCTTAGCCCTGACACCAGTGTGCTTCAGAGCCCTAATTTGATCTCCAAAACGAGATCGGAAGAATAATTTGGAACATGTATTTGGCATGTCACGTGATTGTTTCTCATGAAGGCCTGACAACGATGGGTCCAGCCCTTGCTTTTGTCTTAAACATCATCTAGCCCATGGTCTGTCTCATGTTTGGAGGGCCAGACTTAAAGGCCTCCTTTCAGACCCTTGAACTTGGAATGTCCCCTCCCGTTGTAGGGTCTTGCATGTTGATCCCTCTGTGAAATTCCCCCAACCCCATGCTACACCCATTAGGACTATCTCATTACAAGAGACAGAGAGTCAACTCAGACTGACATATACAAGATAATTTATTGGCTCGCAAGATTGAAAGCCCACGAGTATACCTCTAGCTTCAGGTATAGCTGGATCCAGGGGCTCAGATAATGTGATCGCTATCTGGTATGAATGTATTTCTATTTCTTTTTCCCAGTTCTGGTTTTGGTCTCCCCTTCCTGTCTTTCCATCTCGGTCTTGGTCTCAGCTCTCAGTCTTGCTCTTGGCCTCCACCTTTGTCTTTCTCTTTTGTCTCTGTCTTCCTCTTTTTCCTTTCATTAGGGTGGACCCTTCCCAGGTTATAGCAAAACTAGCCACCAGCAGATCCAGGGCCATGTCCTAGTCTACCAACAATCTTTTCAGAAAGAGCATTTGTCTCAGTGGTTTTAGTAACAGTCTCGAGAGGAGATCCGAGCAGGCAGGCTAAGGTGACAATCCTACTGAAGCGACAGTGACAGGTGGAGGAAGGGACGGCTCCTCAAAAGCAAACAAGGGTGCCACACTTGAAGAACAGGAAGGAGAGCAAGTAAACTAAGTCATCAAAATCCACCTCACTCATTCCTACCTTTCAGACCTCAACTGGGTCTCTAATCTTTACTCTCCAATCTCTCTTCTCAAGAGCACGTGTGTGTTAGACGTTCTTGTAACACTTGGACGTTCATGTTTCTGTGCCAGGCTGTCTGGCTCCCAGCTAGACTGTAAAAGACACAAGGACAGGCCGGGCGCGGTGGCTCACGCTTGTTATCCTAGCACTCTGGGAGGCCAAGGTGAGTCGATCATTTGAGCTCGGGAGTTCGAGACCAGCCTGAGCAAGAGCAAGACCCCGTCTCTACTATAAATACAAATAAATTGATTGGCCAACTAAAAACATATAGAAAAAATCATCCGGGCATGGTGGCGCATGCCTGTAGTCCCAGCTACTCGGGAGGCTGGGGCAGGAGGATCTCTTGAGCCCAGGAGTTTGAGGTTGCTGTGAGCTAGGCTGACACCACTGCACTCTAGCCTGGGCGACAGAGTGAGACTCTGTCTCAAAAAAAAAAAAAAAAAAAAAGACACAAGGACACATACTGGTTCTGTTTTTTTCTCAACATCCATCCCATTTATTGAAAATGTATTCAATGGCCTACTCTTTGTATGCATACACCAACTCATTTAATCATTATAATCTTAATGGGAGTTTTCCCTGAAGCTCAGAGAGGTTTGAGGAAATTGCTCAAGGTTGTCCAGCCATTGGGGTTGGGGGCCAGGGACCTATACCCATGTGTCTGGCTGGGGTTCCAGGGCCATCCCTCACAGTTCCCGGCCTCTCTCATTCTCTGCCAGTTGCCCTCAAGCTGGCCCTACAAGAACAAGACAGTGGGCCTGGCCCTCACGGAGCTCAATCATTCTCGCTGTTTCTCCGGGAATACTGGATCCCAGCTAAGGCATAGGATTCTGGATATAGATGTTTTGATCAACCTATTCGACTTTTAATCTGCCTTATATTAGAAAGACTCAAGGTGCAGGGCTGCTTGGCATTGCAGTCAGGAACAGAAAGATTCTTCTTTGAGGTGAGGCAAGCCATAAAAACACCATGATACCCCCCTAAATACCCAGCAGATACAGCCTAAAAATCCAGTCTTGTTCCAGGCCCGGGCATGGTCCTGCCACTGTAGTTCATAGTGGGAACAACTGCCTGTTTAGGGTTCATATTTACATGTTTGTTTGGTTTTTTTTCTCCATATTATTTGACAACTTTGTAACATCTTGAAAATGAATGTCAGGGGTTGTGTTTGAAAGCTATATTATGGTAGCATCGGAGTGTATTTGGTACCTTTACACAAAACTCTTCGTTTTTTTGAGTGGCTCTGCAGAGGTAGGTGAGGTGACCAGTGCTAAGAGATGGGGGCTGCAGGATCAGCCACGGCAGCAAATGTCAACCTCCCCAAGTCCCCTCTGTGCCACCCGGGGCATGCCACTTAGCCCCAGCGTCCTCGTTTGTTAAGATGCTGGTGGCCATTCCTACCTTGCGCGTTCAGTGTGAGAATTTTAGAAAGGCCATTTGCTTGGTTTGGCCAGAAAATACAAAGCAATGCTTTAATGTAGGCAGGCTCTGGCATCCGACTGCAGGGGTTCAAATCCCGCCTCTACTTTTCCTAGCAGAATAACGTTTGTTCATTCGCTCAACAAGTGTAAGCATCAACACCTGGTCTTCCCTGGTGAGGTAGCAGGGAAGCACACAGGCCAGGTGTGCTCTGCCCTTTTAGTTGGGAGGGAGATGTGCAGAAAGCAAAGGCACAAACAGTTATGCCACGTCAAGAGATGAGTGCAATAGAAAGCGTAAAGCAAGAAAAGGGAGATGAGGAGTGGGGAAGTAGAGAGGGTAGTGAAGGAAGGAGCCATTTCCACTGAAAGGTCAGGAAAGGCTTCCCTTTCTGGCCTACTGGAGTGGGGGCCTAAAGGGAGTGAAGGTGTGAGCCACAGAGGGAGCCAGGGAGAGAGCATTCCCGGCAAAGGGAAAAGCAACTTCCAGCCTTCCAGGCGCAGAGTGTGCTTGGTGGGCTTGAGCCTCCAAACCTGTCGGCCCAGCAAGCACAAGAAGACCAGGGTGGCCACATAACCAGGGGTGTCCAGGGGCGGGGGTGGGGCAGGTTTTCTGACTTTACTGTCCCTCAGTTTCCTAATTCAAAAGGAGAGCTGATTTAGTACCACTTCCTGAGGAATTATTGAACTAGACCGTGCAAAGCACTCAGAGTTGCTAACAGTGATTAGAATTATTATTTTGCCAGGTGCTTGAGGTATGGTGACTGCAAGGATGGCTTCATTCAGCGTCTTTCTGTACTGTTTTTATGCTGGTCCCTGCTCGGAAGCCCCTCACAACTCAGTCCCTGCCTGGGCTCTAGTCCCTCTGCCCAGAACTTCCCTCCCTCTCCCCAGCTTTAGCCCTCCTTTGGGTTTTAGTTAAGCCTGGTATGTTCAAGGAAGCTTCCTGGCGGAGGTAGGTGCGTTCTCGTGCATCCCCTCCATCAGGACCAAGGGGATGGCAGTACAGCCTCAGCTTCAGGTGTGTGTCTGATGCTTATTTGTGGTTGGATGGGTGGATAGAAGCATGCATGCTAGTGAAAATTCCTTCCAAGCAGGGCATGTTCCCAAGCAGGGTCTGATAACAGAATCTTACCAGGCTGGTGAAACACGGAGTGGCACACACATTCTTTTATGCTGAGAACATGGATTTCATCAAGAAAAGTCCCCAAGGGGGAAATATGTTATTAAAATTTTAGAACTCTAAAATTGGAAGGAACCCTTTTCCTCATTTAGTTCCATGTCCTCAATTAACAGAAAGAGGAAGCTGAGGACCGAGGAGATGAAGTCATTGCCAAAGCCAGCCAGTTCCTTTTGGTCAGGGCTGGTGACTTGGTATTTGGATTTTTCTAGCATTTGATTTCAAGGAATGAGCTTGGCACGGTCTATTTGTAGAATCCCGGGATCCGAACACTAAAACCCTCTAATAGGTAATAGGTAGGTAAATCACGTGCTGTGCAGGGTAGGACTGCTAGCCTGTGTTCTGGGGTTGGGTGTTTTTGGATTTGGAAGGAAATCAACACTTTATGTGTGTAGCTTCTAAACCCCTCAGCCCAGCTAAATGTTTCTGAAATAATTTTAATTTCTGGTCAGGCACATAATGCTCTGATCTGCTTAGCAGCTTTTTTTTTTTTTTTTCTTTCTCATCCACAGAGTCCTAAAGTAGCAGGCTTGATTTGAAAATCAATTATTAGTAAACATTTGAAAGTCAGAAACAAATTATTCCCCAAACACTTAGCTCCTTCCTTCAAATACACACTTGAAAATTGCTGAGACTACATCCTTAAATCATAACATGGGTAAACGTACCGAAATATTTTTACAATTTTATTAGAGGTTTTAATGCACCGCTTTATCTATCTCTGTTAGACTGCAAAATAGCTTTAAATATTCAAGTGGTAATTAATGAATCTTTTATGTTGCAAATCAAACATTTTCATGCGTGTGCTGGTGGAGTCCCAGTGAGGAAGGATTTGAAGAATAATTGTTTTCCCCAATTCCGCACCGTTGACCAGTGTTTACCTTGTATTTTGGGGAGGAGTGGGTTTGCGTTCTTTGCCTAGTAGGATGTAGGCTCAGTGTGGAAGCTGTCTGCTGTTTTTCTGGAGGATTTCTTGACGTCTTTCTTGCCAGAGACATTCCCGACAAGATGGAAAGTCTTTGAATATGGAATTTTTGCTTGAGTGCAAAATAATAAAAAGCATGTGTATGTTTAAAAAGGAGCAGCTTAATGGCAAATGAGCATTGGCTTACATTAATATTCTATTACAGTAAAAACTTCGATTTAATAAATTTTCTCCAGATTTTTTTTTTCTCCCCCAGAATCTCACATATTTTTCTAAGTGGCATGCCAACCTAAAGAAAGTATATATGATACATTTGATTTATGTTAAGTCAATAGCATGCAAAAGCCATTTAAAATCGTATTTTAAGTGTAGAAATATAAGCCCCAAGGAAACACGTATAGTATCATGTATTGAGAAGGGAGAGAGTGTTAGCTTTTCAGGGGCTGAAATGCCCTGTAAATATTATTCTATTTAGAAGATATTTTAAAAATGTGGTGTTGTATGTCAAACGGCAAGAAAGTGAGCCTGAAATCCTGAGATTTAGTTTAGAACCCCAAATTAAGCGGGCATTAAAGACTTCACATAACAAAATAGTTTTCCTCTTCTCCTGTCACTAGTAAGAAACGAGCCAGGGAGAGCAGCCCTTGAGAACAGCCACAAAGGAGTGACAAATTCTTGGTTGGAAGCCATCCTCCGTGTTGTTCTATGGCCCTAATTAATACCGGACTTGGTGACATTTATGTATCAGAGCAATAAGCTAAACAGGAAACAATTTATGTCACCTAAGCTTTTTAACAAATCGATGCAACTATTTGTAATTGCTTGTTTCACAAGATTGAAAGTGCTAAGGCCTGATCTTCACCCACAGATTTGTGGTCGGCACGACCTGGGCTTCCGTTGTTTTTTAAAAAAAAAAGAAAAAAAAAAAAAAAGAGAGTTGGTGATCAGCACCGACTTCCATCAAGTAATCCATATTGCTAATATTTCTGGAATTTTAATGTAGTTACAATTTATAGCCGATCAAATGTGGTCACTTAAATTGCTGTTGCTAGTAGGCAGTTTAACTGTCTTTATTAATTACAGTATAATTTAATGTTTGAGTACCGGCACTTGTGTTGGTCACTTTTATAGCTAGAGCAGTTATCTGCCTTATGAGGAACCATTTTAAGCATTTTCAATGGAAATTTGCTAATATGATGAGTGATAAAAATGTCACACGCTGGTAAATAATGATTATTGCTTTGGCTGAAATTAATTCTTGAGAGGCCGGTTACCTTCAAATTAACATTGTAACTTAAAGCTTGTCTTTTTAAACCTTCCCTATATTTTCAATATAAGCCAAAACCAAAAAAAAAAAAAAAAAAAGGGCGGGATCGTTGATAATTTCAAATGAATATATTTTGGTATTAAGCAACAAATGTCATTTTATAATCAAGCTGGAAGTAGGACAACATAGGGTTTTATTTTTAAAAAAAATAAAATACTGTTTAAAAATAAATACAAGTAAGTGATATCTAGAGTGATGGTTTTCTAATCCAAATATTGTCCCATAGTTAAACCCGTGTTTTTGTATGTAATTTAATTTCCCTCCAATGTGAATTTTTGTTTTAAACCTTTCATCCATCAGTCAATTCCTTAAATGAAGGTGTTTGAGACCCAACTTCACTTTATTTGAATAAAGGAATACTTTTATTTGATTCAGCTGCAATGAAGATGAAAGATAAATTGTGATTACTACCCTACACATAAATATGTATTATCATCAAAGAAGACAAAAGCTAATAAGACTAATTATACTTTGTTTTCATCTTTTCTGGGGGGGGGAGGGGAAGGTTGTTACCTGTGTTAGTGTGAAATTAGTATTAAGATTTTTATGTTCTTTATATAAAGGGCCCTGTTTTAAAGAGGAGCTAATATTTTGGGTTTGCTGGCTTTTTTACCTGAGTGACAAGGCTGAAATATACATAAAACAGGGTTCCTGTGAGACCAATTCCTGAAGTACAATTAAAAGTGTACTGTGCACCAACTAGCAAAATCTTCACTAACATATCCTAATACTTAGTTTGGGTCCTTCAGTTCATTAAAAGAGATGCTGTTCCTTCTTAATTTTACCGACTGTATATGCTGTAAGCAGTATTTATGTTTAAGCTGGTAATTAAAGGACTTTCAATTAACCCCAGTATTGCATTCTTAGTAGCTGGGTGAGAATTAAGGGTTCAAATGTTTTACTAATTATGAGACCAGAGGGTTTCTAGATGTGGCATAATTGTTAGTGAAAAGAGGACACTATTTGCAACTTAATAGTAACATGGACTTGTAAAAATACAAAACATAAAAACTTTCCTAATGTGAGCTTTTCAAAACAATGCTAGGAAGGAATGTTTACACATTCCTCAACATCAGGGGTGTTTTGTGGAATAAAGACTGCTAGGTTAATTTTAAAGTTCATCTCTTGGCTGGCATTATGTGCTCTGAATTATATATGTTAATGGTTTTATGTCACCATGGTTTGGCCACTTAAAATACTGCTTTCAATATACTGGCAATCTAATTTTTACTGAACAATGATGTTCAAATTCATTAATACCTAGAATATATATGATAGAATAATAATAAAGACAAATAGCAAATTTTTCTAAGGGTATGCAATTGTAAAAAAAAAAAAAATCTCAGAATCAAGATGGTTTTTCTAGAATATTTAGGTACTAGAGTTCTGTTTTCTTCACTGAATACAGTTATCTAGCATACTTTTGATAGAATATTTTTATAAAATCATTTGTTCTAATCTAAGCATTTATCATTATATGCAAAAAGATTTCTTGATGAGAATATTATAGACGGTGCATGTTTTTGACATTAGCATTTTATTTGGATGACTAATCTTGCAGATGTGAAATTTCAATGAATTATTCATGACATTGCTTTCCTCTGAAATTTTAGTTTGCTCTTAATGCTAGTTATTAAACATTTTGTTTTTCTTTATCAAATTTGATAAAGAAAAATTAACAGTGTGCTTCTTCAAGAGAAAAGATAGCATTTCTCTCTTTTCTCACCCCTTTCCCAATTCTCTCAGTGGATACTTTTCACTTGGAAATCCTGAGGATAAGAGCTTCTGCTCTCTCTCTCTGATGATGAAAGCTTTTAGTTAAGACTGACTTTAATTCTGCATTGCAAGCAGGGGGTGATAAACCGGAGGCATATGCCTAACATACAATATCAGGGGGTCAGGAGGGGAAAGAAACTTAGGCTGTGGCAACTTTTACTACCAGTGTGAACAACCAGCATTTTTATTGCATTTGAGAATGCTATAATGTCAGTAATTAGTACTGACTACACAACATTTTTTTTATTGTCTGTATCCACAGACATGGAATGATGGAATTACAGTTGATGTCAAGGAATGAGATTCTTTTATGCCTTATCAAAACAAAACAAAACAAAACAAAAAAAAATTCTTGCTACTGGCAGCACATAAACACGAAGCACCATGCTCACAGTCCGGACTGTACCATCTTCAGCAAGGATCATGGGTGGCCCAACAAATGCCTTTAGGATTGCGAATCTGATTCTCAGGATAAAAAAGCAAATACCGACTTTGAAAACAGCCAAAATATCAGGAGGGTGTTGCCGATAACCAAAAAGGTACCAAAAAGTTTCCAAATCCTTACAAACACTCTTCTCTGTACCCTTGGAAACGGAGCTCAAGTGGAATGTGAAAAGGAAAGGAATTATTTTTTAACTCTTTTTTTTTTCCATGATCAAAAAGCTAGTAATTAATACATCATATCTTAGGGTTAAGAATCCAAGGTTTTCTTTACTGGGTTTGACAGAATGCTGGGAATAAAGTTAGAGCTGTCCGAGGGTGGCAGGGCCAGAGAATGTCATTCTTCATGCACATACGTGAGCCTTGATTTTCCATTCTGCTGCTGGTCCAATATGGCAGCCTAACTCCTCTTATAGGGACAGACTCCAGGGACAAGGGGACAAGGAGATGGGTCCTCATCCCTGACAGTGCATTTGCCTGCTACACAGGAAAACCTCCCTAGTATACGCTTTTCTTTGAGGAGAGGGGGAAAAAAAAAAAAAAAGTAACAAATTGTCTCTACATCTTGGCACCTTGTAAAAGTTTCTTTTTTTTTCTTTTTTATACAAAAGTTCAATAGTTTTGACACTCCCCAATATGAATCACTACTTCACTGATAAAACTTTGAAAAGTGTGACCCTGGAATTTCATCATGCAAAATATTTACTGCAGCAGGAGAAAACATTTTTTTAAACAACATTTTTTTTTTTTCTTTTCAAATGTATGAACTTGTTTAAGACAGGCAGGAAGGCAGTGGTAGGATTAAACACAAGGGATAGGAATGTATCAAAAAACATATTAACACACGCACGCGCACACACACAAAAAAACCTGTACAAAATGCTCCAATTGATGATAACAGAAAAAAAAAATCTTGTCAACTATGTTACAATTTAAAAGCAAAAAACAAAAAAAAAAAAAAAACAAAAAAAGTTAGGGAGTTTCTCCGTCCCATATGTCAGGAAATGTCATCCAATATTCTTAAAGGAAGGATAACTAAATAAAATACATGTGCAGCAAATTCTGCAATTCCATTACATACAGTAGTTTTTTTTTTCCCCAAAGCTATTTTTTTTTTTTTAGTATAGTTAATATAAAGCAGTTGCACAAAAAGCAAAGGTGTTTTGACAAACAGGTGTATGCATTTATTCCTTTTTAGGAACAATATCTAAAAAAAGAACCGCCCTCTGCCCTCCCCCAAAAAAGACAAAGATTCACACAGACACATCGGGATATATGTACAACATAATAAACCCCATCCCAAAGAAGCGACTGGAATTACCCCCAAGGGATACAGAATCAGAATTGTAAAAATCATAGTGAAGTTTGCTTGCTGTATAGCCTGAGAATTTTTTTTTTTTTTCAGTTGGTTCTTCTGCAAGGCTGTGATACCTGCAAAGACATGTAAAAATCTAATTTTTCTTTTTTTTTTTTTTTTGCTACAGTCTTTAGACTAAGCATGCAAGACATAACAACTAAGTGCAACTGAGTGAAATGTATTTTTTTTTTATTTTAATCATTCCCTAAAGGTTTGAACTGAGGTATGCGTACTAACAGTTTCTCATGCTGTTATCTTTTACTCTTGTCTAGCTACACATGCTGAGAATGAGCTAATCTACCAGATTTTTATCCTCTTTTGAATACCAAACTAACCAGCAACCACTCAGCTTAGAAGCGCAGGGCCTCATTCCCCTGCCTGTCTGGCTACTGCCTGTACATCATGAAGCTGCCTGGAAAGGTTTTTTTTTTTTTTTCTTTTAAAAAAAAAAAAGTCTTGAGTCACCACAGACTGCCTTTTATACAGAAAGCAGAGTGAAGCTTCAAAAGTAACTGCCAAAGAAGTTTTTGTACCAAGCTTATGAGTGGACGGGAGTGTTACTTTTTTTTTTTTTTTTTAATGAAAAAAATGCTGACCACAGCCTAAACAAAACTGAAACAAAACCAAACTGGAAGATATATGCCAAGATAAACTAAAAGTAATGCAGCAATCAGCACAGTCCTTGAACAAAAGTGGCATATGATCTTTCTAAATTTTTTTTTGTTTTTTTCTAATTCTAGAAATACTATTATGATGTGGTCTAGTTCAATTGTGGAAAGGTTTTTCTGTTCTGACACTTAACTGTCTCCTTTATTGACTACCCTAAATTTTCAGTGGTATACATTCATTTTTTTTTTTTTCTTTGAGATGGGACTCTCTTCCTTTTTGTTGCTCCTTCAATACTGTGTCCTATTTTTATCCAAAGGAGCCCCATAATTTCTCTTTGTAAGAATGAGTTTTGGTCTCTGTATAGAGGTATAGGGAAAAAGAAGAAGAAGAAGAAAAAAAAAAAAACTACTAGAAAAAAGTAACAACTTTGGTTCCATTACCTACTTGGTCTTCTAAATTTACTCTCTATGGAAGGAGCAGTCTTCTTTCTCAGGTAAGCAATAGCCTATAGTCTTGTCATTTGCCTCTAAATTCTTTTGCCTCCTTTGATCAATAAGAGGATATTTGGCTTCATCAGATAAAGCATAAAACAGAACATAATTTACCTTTGTGTAATATCTTTGGTAATTTTAGGGGAAAAAAAAAAAGGTACAAAGAATATAAGTTAAGCTTCAAAAGGCTCTCGAACTAAAAAGCTACAGTCCTAGATCAATAAATGACGGGGAAGTTGGGTGCAGAGTCCAGGGGTTCTAAGGACTGAGGTTGTGTGCTGGCCTAGAACCGTCTGCATGTGCCCTATCTGGTTCCCAAAAGCCCAGGGCTGGGATGAGCCCAGCCCACCTCGTGTCTGTCTGCTCCTGTTAATGTTTTTGACACTGGGTCGGTGTGATAAACATCGCATGACAAACTGGACTGCAGTACCGAATTTGCACGTTTTGGAATGAACACTTTTCGCATTTGCTGAACTCAGTCCTCATTAACTGCCATAACAAGTTCAATCTGAAATCTAATCCGCAGACAGATGAATACCACCAAGCAGGTCTGAACGCATGTACAGAGTCAGCGTTCACTGCCGCCACTGTTTTCAGCACAGTTGCTCAGGGAAGCTGGTTTTTGGGGGCCGTTTTGCAAACAAAGCAACCCACACTGGTTCCACCAGAGAGCCTTCCACGACCATACTGTCAGTCTAATTATGAGATTTTTTTTTTTTTTCGGTTCTGCCCATGTTTCCGTGTGCTGTGGCATTTGTTATTAGGAATGATGGTTTCTGCAGAAAGAAAGACGAAAATCTGAAACAGCCCCCTGACCACCCCCAATACTGCTTCATAGAATGAATCGGCATTGTTCCTAGAGAGTGTGTCTTATTTTTTTTTTTTTTTTTTCTGTCATTCATTCTCTTTCTGGCAGGACCTTCATGTGTAAGAGTGCAGCATTTGGGACCTTTTTGGAAAAAAGACCAAAACGGAATGTTTTGTGTTTTTGTTTTTTTTTTTTTTTTCTTTTTCTGACTTTCGAGAAAATGTGATGTTTGAAGGAAGATGGAATGAGTGACAGAAAGCTACAAACGAGAAATGACATTCAGCTTTGTATAATAAAAACACCTATTAACATTCATCACAAGGTACAGAAAACTTTAAGCCTCCAAGAGGCCACGGGCCCACATGGAGGCCTGAGGTCAGAACTTAAAATGGTATAGTAGAAGGAAAAAAAAAAAAAAAAAAAAAAAAAGCAATACATTAAAAAGTTTGGGATAATTATTTTTAACCCCTCCCCCCCAATACACACACAAAGGCCTTCCCCATCCCAACTGGAAGCAAAAAAAAAAAAAAAAAAAGAGTAAAGGCAGTGATAATCAACATGCAGTACTGTGCAAATAGGTCGTCCATTGGAATCCTTAAATTCTGGGCAAAGGCTTGGTCTGCAGCTTAGGTGCACCAGCTCTGTCGGGCGTCCTCCTCCTGTCCCCCCCCCCGTTGGCAGGACTGCAGTTCAAAGTCTGCTGCTAGAAGTGAATCAGTTTAGCAAATTTACAACACTGATGTTGACTGGTGAGAGAGAGGAAAATCCCAAGTACCAAACAAGTCCATCCAATGCACAGAGTACAAATTCCTTTTTTCAACAAAAAGTAGAAAAATCAAAAATACTCCCAAATGGGTTCTTGATGGCACTAAGAGTTAACACATTTCAGAGTTGTCAAAATGTAGTGAAAATCCTCCAGGCTGTACAACAAATGGAGAACAATTTCACTGCTAACTTTTGACTTTTTTTTCCTTTTTCTTTTTCCAATCTTCGTTTTTCAGGGTTGGCCGGCCCAGACATTCACTCCATGTCCTCGTTTACTGGTTCATCTTCGTAATCTCTGTCATGGTCAAAATCTGGACTGTGGTTGGCTGTTGTCACTAAGGACAGAGGCCCTTCAGCTTCCTCTGGGTCGAGGGGCTCTTCTTTGACGTGTACGGGATGCCTGGAAAAGCAAGCAGAGGTTCATTGAGGGCGCTGCCCAGCCCAACTCAAGCGTTTCGGGGCAACGTAAAAGCCACCCTCCAGAACTGCACTGTCCCATACGGCAGCCACACGGGGCTCTCCAAATTAACACGACTGAAAACGTGATGCAATTGGAAACCCAAGTTTTGCGTTTGCACTGGCCACATTTCAAGTGTTCAAAGGGCACATGTGGCCAGTGGCTACCATGCTGGACGGCAATGAGCCTAGAACATTCCACCATTGCAGAAAGCTCTTTTGGATGAAGGACTCGTCTCTGGACAGACTCTCGGGTATCTCCTACCTGGTGGCATTTCTCACGCTGCTTTAACGTGCACACCCCGGTCACCTGCGGACCTCATTGGGATGCAGCAGATCTGGCTGGCCCTGGGACCACACTCAGGGGACCAGGTAAGAGGCCCCGTCGGGGCATCCTGGGTGGATAGATGCAATCTTCCAAAACGTGAAACATGCAACGGTGGGTTGCGGGCACCGCTGAGCACAGGAGGCTGGGCTAATCACGGCTTGCTGTGTGTTCTGCTTTGCTAGTTAACATGCAGAACCTGTGAAAGAACTCTCTGGAGGACGACCCCAAGCGAGGTTCTATCATTAATCAACTTCAAGCAAACACAGCGAAGAGACACCATGATACATGCTTGAAACTCCAAATTAATGCATATTTTTTTTTTTTTTTTACAAACTGTCAATAAGGCAAGAAAAGCCCTGCCAGGAAACACAAACGAAGAGGAAAAGGCTCGCCCAACACAACACTATGATAAGCAAGCAGAGCCCCAATCGGAATAATAACGCTGTCAGCTGTAAACAAGGCAAAACACGAGGCCGGCTGGTAGCGGCCAGCGGGCTGCAAGAGGCACGCATGACATCTGCCAACTTTCTCATTATGGCCCTGCGCACGGATCACCCAAAAGGGTACCAGGGTGACCACACAAAACCACTCCGATAACAATGGAGAAATGTTGTTCGTAAATCATATTTACAAGGGACCCTTTGCAAATACAAATTACTTTCTGTTGCAGGGCTTTTGATATGTAAAAGAACCATTCAAGTTAAAAAAAAAAAAAGAAAGAAAGAAAAGTCCCATCTCTGGGACAGGCTGCAGAAGGGAAGAAATTTTTAATTGACATTATCAAGTATTAGTAGTAAGAGGTGGTACTGGGGGTAGTTGGATTCCTAAATAATTGATGCTGTCTGCAAACCCCAAAGGCCCCTTCAACCATTTAAAAACAAACAGAAGAGTGCTTTGGACTGCCCTTGAAGACAGGAACCTTCACAATCAATTGACTCGAAAATTAGCAGAGAGAGCGTAGGGAGAGTTTAGGGGGCTGGATGTTAGGTAAATAGTTTTAAAAAAAAAACATGCCCTTATTCTTAAAAGCTATTTGCAAAACAAAATAGAGCAAAGTTGCATTACAGTATATTTTACATCTGGCTCTCCATCTATTTTTAATCTTTTAATGGTTTTATTTGCTCTGTGCCTTTCTACGGTAAGACTCAGGGCTGGCTACGTAATTGTGGAGCTCAGTGCAAAATGAAAATGTGGGGGTACCTGGCTCAAAAATTAAAAATTTTAGGACAGAGCAGAACGGTAAAACTAGTGCATGCTGGGCATGGTGGCATGCGCTTATACTCCCAGCTACTCTAGAGGCTGAGGCAGGAGTTTTGCTTGTGCCCAGAAGTTCGAGGCCAGCATGGGTGATACAGTGAGAACTCATCTCTATAAATACAAATAAAAAATAATAAAAACAACAGAAAAGTGCAGTGTCCTTCTAGGTATGGGTCCCTGTGAGACTGCACGCATTATAATCCTTATGAAGTTAGCCCTGGTAGCAATCTTTTGGGGAAATTGGTTATAGTGATTATTATCTCTTTAAAAAAATCAAGTACACGCCTAATTAAGGTCAATTTTTTTTTGTGCTATACCCTTACCACGAGGGGTGGGATTTTTACATATGGCGAACACAGCAGCAATATGATCTTTTATTTTGCTAGCTTTACAGTTATAATTTTTATGGCTCTAAGAGATTCTATTATGTTGACGTGTCAGTCCCTTAATGCTGGGTATTTTAGGATTGTCTTCTTCCCCTTCCCTTTTACTGTTTGTCTAATACAGTGACCATTTTAATCCATTAATCTTTCTACTCTTGTTGATTTACCTCCTTAGGATAAATTTCTAAGAATGGAATTGTTGGAGCAAAGGCCAAAACATCTTTATGGTCCTTATGATTTACTGCGACAATAATTTCCAAAGGGGCTATCAATTTAGACGCAAATTCATCAGCACCAAGCATTATTTAAAAAAAAAACAAAAACATTTTGTTGCTTAGCAAGAATAAGGTAAGCTCAGGTAGCCTTAAGTTGTGTTTCTTGCATTACTGATAGCGGTGAACAATTTCTTCATGTTTGTTTCACATCTCCATTGAGAATTGTGACTTCATAAATCACTCCCTCTTTCTCCACCAATCACATGATTCTGCGCTTTACTTGGCCACAGAGCGAGGCTCAAATGTTGTTTTCCAGATCAACATTTTCCTTTCTAAGTACTGCATTTATTAATCTTTTCAGATTTACAAACCAGAATCTGATGATATAAGATCATTTAAGGTTTTTTTTTGTGTGTGTGTGTGGGGGGGGTTGGAGAACCCTAGAAGAGATAGATCCATCTTAATGAAATTCTTGCTTTGTAATTGTAGACCTTAACAAATGTTTTGCTAAGCAAAAAAAAAAAAAAAAATCAGATACATGGATGGCCCCCTAAAAAACAGTTTACCCTGATTTGATCAGTATACAACTATGATATATGCCAATTTCTTTAAAAGCTGTAGAAGCAAAAAAAAAAAAAAAAAAAAAAAGGTTTTCTCCTAAATTGGCAGCCAAAACTTCATTAAGATTATTTACTGTCCCAAAGACACAGGTAATGGTCCTGTCATGCCTGCTGGCTTCATCCCAGCGGCCTAATGCAAAGTGGTTCCCAGCAATTGTTAACTGGCTCCGTCTACTGTGTGACGACCCAGGTTAAACGTTAAGGTTTCTTAAAACTCCAAGAAATGTCCTGCAATTGGGTTTCATTTCTCTGATACTCGCAGATACCCCTGGGTGAGGCAGATGTAGCAGTACAGGCATGTAGTGCTTCAAAGAATAAAACAGGGTGGATTTCCACGTAGGATGCATTTCAGATAAGATGCAAACTATTTAAGACACTGCGCTCCACGCAGGCTCGTAGAGTCTCCTAGAATTCCCAGCTGCACGATGCACCTTCCTCCCCAACTCCTGAAAGGGCTACCCATGAATAACTCTGCAAAACCACACATTTCCCTTCTCCTTACATCTGAGTAATTCCTTTGTTTAGCCACTCTGGGAACACAAGAGTTTTTAAATAAAGCTGACTGGTGTTTAAAGGCATTGTGTTCTGGGGGTGTGTGCACACAGCATGGGGTATTTTGCTTTGTGGCTCCTATCAGGATAAAAGTATAATACCCCAAAGCCATAATTATATGTGCCTACTTTCCAGTGCTTCAAAGGAGACGCCAAATGTAGTGGTAGGTGAGAGTCACAGAAAGCCTAAGAATGAAGAGTTCTGTTTCAACGCTAGATAGGAGACGGGCTGGAGGCCTCCAAGCCGTGTGCTGTAAAGTTTACGGCTTGATTCATTCCAATAGACTGGAACAGTTAAAAAACAATTTGCATCATAGCGGGGTAATGCATATTGGACAAGAATGAAAACTATGTCATTACGGAATTCGCTTAATGGAAGTATGAGGTCAAAAAGAGTAACAGTCCACGACACTGATAGCAGGCCCAGGGACTCCGCTGTTGACAGATAATTACATGTAGCAAACAGCGCAAACCCGCGAGATCTGAGCAACACGTTTTGACGTCTTTATGTAGGGTGTCTTTTAAAAAACCAGTTGAAGCCCTCATTTCATTAAAAATTATGAAGACTGCTGTAAAACGTGCTTTTCAGTAATGCCAGGGTTAATCCAAACTTCACAGTGACTTTATTTTGCACAGAAAAATTATCATCACTCTAAACTGCTGCCTGGGAGGGTTGTATTCAAAGCTGGTTTTTTTTTCCCTTTTATTTTAATGATCCTTTATACTAAATAATAAGAACAAGTAAATCCTGGAGTTGGTAGAGATTATAAGAAATTGCATCTCTTCCATTCGATAACTTCAGACCTTTTTGCTGTAATGAGTAGTATTTCTTGAGGTCGTTTATATACTGATGTACATTTGCTCTGAACTCCCTTAATATGTGAGTAAACACTCCTGTCATGGCAATGATTTAAAGATGAACACAAGGATGAAAACAATAAAAGTCAGACCCAGCAGGCTGCTCTAGAAATGATGAAACACAGCAACATCAGGGTGAGAGGTACCCATGTTCTTAAAATATTGCGCAGTAAATGCTGAGATGTTTTTCCATATACATTAAAAATGATTATTTCCCACCTTTAAAGATCTTTTCCAAAGCACTTTGGAAACGAAATGCAAATGCTAGAAAATCAAATTTCAGATTCCCCCACACCTTCCAATTATGCTGACAGATGACACTTTCTTCTCTGTCATTAGATGCCACTTCATTCTGTTTCTAATTGTTACAGGTCACGATTCCACTCCTATCACCCAAATTGCCTTAAAACAAGACGCCGGTCAGTAATTCAGAAAGGAAGTGGCCTGTCCCAGTAGCTGGCAGTTTTGCAAACACCAAACGCGTCAGTCCCCAGAAGTGGGCACCGGGTTTTGCAGAGACTGTCACTCCGCGGTATGTGCCACAGCCCCAGTCATTTGGAATAATGTGGCTTCTTTTCTCTGTTTTAAAACGTTTCCTGGGAGGAGGGGGGGTTACCGGGGTCACACCGATTCACCGCCACCACCCACCCACGAGGACAGGGGCAGCAACACGACCTACGCCTGCCCCGTGGCTGGCAGGGCCCCGGCACCGTTCACATTCGGCACGGGTGACTGTCGCCCACTGCCTCATTCGGTTATATGTGCACTCATTACGCTGCCGTCTGCTGCTATAATGCTCCTATTAATTTTCCTTTTGATATTTTAAGAGCAATCTGTAAATCACGCCGCCTTTCATTCGTGCCGCCGTTGATGCTCGGGTACAACACCGTGGCACTGCGCTAGCGGTCAAACTTGTCACACACCCAAGTAAACAAGCTCCTTTTCCACTCCCTGCGAGAGGGTGTCAGCACGCCTGGAAGTCGGAACGAACTGCCAACTTTTTCCCATGGAGAGACCCATTATCAATTTTAGGAGGAAAAAGCCAACGTGTTTCTCGTTCCCTTGCCGGGTGCTCTTTGGGACTAGAGGGAGCTGGCAGCTTTTATGGGTAAGTTAGCACACAGTCGTTTTATGCACTGACCGTGTTGCATATTTCTAGAAGCACAAACTTCTGTCTGGGTTCTGGGAAATCACAGGAAAGGTAGTAGGAAGAGCCTAGAGAAGGGGTCGTGTGCACACAAGAGGGCAAAGACCTTGGTGGTGGTGGGGGGGGGGGGAAGGGGACAGTACTCACACGGCTTGCAGAGGGGATCTGCCCGGGCTACTGTCACTCTCGTTGCTATTGGTGTGCTCCATTGCCCCGTTCAGCTCTTCCCGCATTGCGCTGGCCAGGCTGCCCAGAGTGGGGTTTCCCATGGAAGCGGTAGTGTAGAGAGGTATACTGTTCTCAGCCATGGAAGCCTGCCGTCAACCAAGAGAAAACCGATGAAGACAACAGGGTATGCGAGACAAGCAAACGATGACAGGTGTATTCAACGGCCTTCCGTGTAAGTTAATGGCGGCATGGTTGGCCAAATCCAAGTTTCTAACAGGGGGTGGAAGGATTCTGCTGTTGAAAGTGCCTTGTGGCACCTGCCCCAGGCTTGGTTTTTCAAGAGCTAGTTGGAGGGACCAAAGTGCCCGTAAAGGAGGAAGGACTCAATTCAGTCTGGCTTGGTAGAGTCACATGGGCAGACAAGGCTATCTAATATGAGGTGGCCGGATGGATGCCTTTTTTCAAGAGGAACTGAATATTTCCAGATCACAGTGGAAGATGATGGAATTTTCATTTCTTTATCCATTTTGATGACTCTACTATTGGATATTAGAAATTTGATCAGATTATTTTCTGGCTGCATTGCTCAAACTTATGAGAGCTTCCATAAACATTTACCTCTTAGATCCTATAGAAAAGGAAGAGATGATAGGATTGGAATCAATTTTTATCACTTCCGTCTTAATGATTTTTTTGAATCTGTTTAGGGTAGTTGGAGATAATTGGTTGAAGGTAACGCCATATAATCTTTCAGACTCAGACCAATTGCCTGGGATTTCAGGACTAAAAGAAAAATCTCTGGCAAAAGGGAGATCTAAATCATATTTCTTTTCAGTGCCTAAGAACACTGATATTAAAGGTGACAAAGTCACTCCAAATGAATGTCAGCTAAAAGGTGGGGAAATTAAAAAAAAAAAAAAAAGAAGAAGAAGAAACCCTAAACTCTCTGGTAGGATACTGTTCACTTCCTGTCCTATAGCAGGCCACCCAGTCTGAGATGCAGACAACAGTTAAATGTACCATCGGACGAAAGGCTCCGTATTTGTTTCATTTGGGTGGCGATTATGACCCAGTGACTTTTCAGTTAATTAAAGAGGACAGACTTTCAAAAACTGGCAGCTGTAATCAGACCAAGATTTATCAAAACTGTCCTCTTGCAGACAACACTATGCCTGGTTTTCCATCCTAATGAGAGAGAAAAGTACAATCACAAGACAATCTGGCATGGTGTCTTCAATTGGCCAGTCACGTAAGAGTCCAAACTAGTCTAGAAATCCTGGCTCTAAACAGAAAGAGCGAGCCAGAAATGGAGAAAGAAAGTACAAAGCCTGGGCTACAGGAAGTCTGCTTGTTGTGACAACTGTGGACTCTGCAACCCCGAAGCCAGGGCTTTCTAGATACAAGCCCCATGGCTGGACGCCCCCCAGCCCACCACGCTAGGCCCTGCAAGCCCACAGCTCTTCCTTCCCTCCGCTTCTCCGTGTATGTAACTGCCTTCTTTCAAAAAGCAGGGGTGGGAGGGGGGGGAAATCCTGTTTTTTATTTCCAAATATGGTGAGCTCATTTTGATGAACAGCAAATCTGAACATTCCCCACTCTCCCACAGTTTGTCAAATAATTTGCATCAAGTACTTCTTTCAACAGCTCTCTTGTAATTACAATGAAGCATTTTTTCATTTTTTTTTTTTGGAAGAACAGTTGCCAGAATTATTTCTTGCAAACTGCAGCTGGACAAGCGTCTTAACTGCCTTGATGGGAGGCAACACAGTGGTGGCCATGCCTCTCCCAGTCATGCAAGTTCTGCAGGGACCATCAATGGAGCCTCTTTCCTCTGGAAATACCACAAGATCAGTGCTCACAAGCTTAATTTCACTGTTACACAGCCAGAACGTAGCAAAAGTGGGACTGTTAATAGCTTATTATCTTAACAGCTCCCCAACAGCGGAAATTGAGAAGACAAAATCGAAACGCTTCTAAGAACGTGTTCATCGGGATGAGTTGGTCACCCCATAGATGGGACGGGGCATTTACTAATCTCCTTGGCTCTCAAGGTCAAGGCCATAGCTGATTGGGGATGGATCACAGAACATGGGCTGAGGCCCAGCAGCCACCAGAGGGGAAGGGCAAACAAAGGCAAGCATTTATATTGATCTCTTGGTTCTCAGACAAGCAAGAGGCAAGTGATGAAAACCAGCCTTGTTCCTCAAAAAAAAAAAAAAAAAAAGGATCAACTGGCCTTGCAGAACGATCCGCAGCACAGCCTGTTGAGCAAACGGTCAGAGCAACCCACCCAAAGTTAGCAAAATTGTCCCCAACTGCTTCTGCCTGGCCAAGTGGCTCTTTTCTGCAGCCGATGTCCACTGAGAAGCAGGTGCTGTGACGAAAACGGACTTAATTAAATAAATTGTCCTGTGCACAGTCTGTGGTTTCCTATCAAGCCGGCACCTCCGCCAAAAACTGAAGTTGCTCAAGTAACGGTGCAGAAGTCCACACGTCCCAGAACGTCTGGAACAGTAACCACTCCGAGCTCCTCGGGGGGAAGGCAGGCTATAAATACGAAGCTTTACGGTTACCCTTAGTTACTTCACTTTTTCAGAGCATAATGCAATCTGTCCCAAGTCCCATGTTTTATTTCTGTAGTGGATTCTGCTGTCCTATTTTATATATTGTATATCATGCATTATGTTGCTCTAGTAATTTTTTAAAGATATTGTTCCACTATTATTTTTACTTGTCTTGAAAAAATGGAAATGGGCGATAATGGGAAGGCCTGTTGGCAGAGCTTGATTTAATTTGCACGGCAGAGAGTTGTCTTATGTGACTGTCTACTCATCAAGGATCCAAACTCACCGAGGAGAAGAAAACAACCCACTCCTCCAATCATGCATTTATATCCATTTACTTCACCTTGTCTCATGATGGGTGCAACATGGTCTTGGAAAACTGCAGGATGGTTTGGGGGCTACTAGGGGAAACAGGAAAGGGTGCAGAGGATGCCAAAAACAAATGTTTTGGGGCTGAAACATGAACGGTTCTAAAAGGACAGGGCATACTAATTGAAATTAGTCACATAGTTAAGAGAATCCAGAGGATGGAGGATCACTTTTTTTTTTTTTTTTTTTTTTTTGCCTTTCTGCCTCATGAATGTAAAATGTGCTTGTAATCTTAATACTATTCCAGATAGAGCAGTCTTTAAATTCACACTTCACAAGACTCCAGGGAAAATAAGTTACTAATGAATGGTATTTACAGTGGCGGCATCTAAGCGTGCTTTCATTTACAATTCTAAAGTTACTGTGTAAACTACAAATAATTAAAAGAAACACAGAAAGTAGTTTCTCCTATTAAATCTGGTTCGGGCTAAAAATAAATAAATATAATTACTGAAATGCTAAGTCCAAATGAGTTTGCCTCTAAACCAAAACTGTGTAAATGCCGTGTCGTCCGTTCTTGGGGGCCAGGATGCCTCTGCTAGTGATCTGGGGAAAGTAGTCTATAGGGCCCAGTTTATTTAATCAATAGCGAGGACCAGGGTACCTGGCCGTACCTCCCCAAGAACGCCCAGGGTCCCAGTTGTTTTTTTCTCATCCCTTTCCCTTTTGTGCCCTCACCCTGAGAAATATTAGTATCTGTTTATGTAGTATGGCCTAGCTCTAGAAGGGCACAAGAAGCAATTTTGGGGTGATAGATCCCCCGAAGGTCTGTAATGGTAGCAGTATATATCACAAATGTCAGACTGATCTATAGAATATGTCATTTCCAAGTTCTCAAGATTCTCTTGGCCTGTCTTCTAGAACAAACAGGACCACCGGCCAAGAGGACATCTGCCCCTCCACGAACTCTTCCTGAGGGGCACCTGAGCACTGTGTACCCAGGGACTTCGCAGAAGTGACACTGGGGTACTCTGTCCAGGTGAGAACTGAGACATGCAAACCTATGAAAGATGCAACACATAAAAAGCTTGCTCCATGCAGGGGCTGCTGCCCTGCGAGCTCACATTCGGGTGCTGATCTATTTCCTGCTCAAAACCAATGCCTTCGGCCCCCCAGTTGCGTGCTGGTGATGTGACAAGTGCCTGGTTTGTCGGGAGGAAACATACACTCTTGTGTGACGATTATGTAACCTTGCACAGTCTGCCAGACATCTAAAGAGTTTTTTTTTTTTTTTAAGCCCCTCTATTGTTCAAACAAAAACCAGTTTACTTTCACCGAGTTGAGCCCCAGCCAGGTAGCCCCACCCCAACCCCCCCCAAGACCAAAGATGCCACAATATCGACTTTGGAAGAAAGGGACATGCAAAGCCCTGCTTTCTCTTTAAACCCGGGAACAATAGAAGGTCACGTGGCGCGGTGGCCTATCATCTGGCACATTAATAGCTGTGCTAGAGTAATTACACTTGTGGTATTTTTGCCTCAAGTGAAATTCTGAAATAAGAGGATGGAAATTATGATACTGCTGATAAATATTAATAAGTGAACTTTTAATTTTTTTTTTTGCCACAATATTCAAAATGCTAAGCATCTTGCTAATGCTGAAGCAGCCCGATGTGTTTGCCTCCAGGGAGCGCGATGCTTTGTGCACTTAAGAAAAAAGTTTAACGGAATTAAAATTTAATATCTAATTAGAGCGAGGCTAATATATTTTGAAATGAGTGGGGAGACCCGAGCCTGCACCGAGGATCCGGGACGGCCATGAAGCTTAACTTACCTGTAAGGCTGCATTGAGGGGCGTGCAGTAGGCGTGGCTGCTCTGCATGTTTTTAATTAGGGAAGGGTTACTGTGCAAGAAAGAGACGAAAATGCAAAGTTAAACACGGCCGACTCCCGAGTTCCTAGCTACACCTGGTTGTCCTTCCAGATCAGCAATCACCCCCCCAAGTTAACGAGACCGAAGAAAACTCAGGCTGTCTCCCTCCCCTAACTTCTGCTAGGGCTGGTCTGGGTGCACGCCCCTGGGGAGAGACTTTGCTACTGGGTGCAGAACTCTGGCTCAAGTGGCAACGGGCTTGCAAGGTACTCCTTCCAGAAGCCTCTCTGCAAATGGTTAGCAGTTCCCTGGACTCCAGACTCCAGCACAGGAGGGCATGAGCCTGGAGGTGGGGCTGGGGAAGCTGACAGCAGGGGTTCCTGGGAAGAATCTAGCTTATTTAAGTATCTTCCCCATCTGAACGCTACAAGGACTGCCAGAGGGACAGCAAGGAGGCTCTTAAAGGAAGATCTCCAAGGCCACGGTTATTGCCCAAAGATGACAGAGGGGAGGGGCATCCCTAGGTAAGGGGAGAGGCTGGCTGGATGTCTGTCTTATACAGCCAGAGCGGGCAGGATCTAGGAATATTTGACGCCATCTGCATTCAATGACCAGATAAAGTCGAGATATCGTTTTAAGAAAATCTCCAGCCTAGTAAAAATAAAAATACTAAAAAATTACGTAGGACGTACTGAGGGCAAACTGGCTTCCAGTAGGAAATGCCCGACATTTTTATCAGTGGCCTTTAAAGGAAATAGACTAGATATCACCAATTTTTTTCCCTATGCTTGGGACATTGTAAGCATTCATTACATTGTTATGCTGAGTGGACAAATAAGAAGGAATTTACCCCAATAGTGCACATTTTAACTTTAAACAAAAATATCCTTTTTACTCTGAGGAATTATGGGTTAAGCAAAAGTATTTTTCTAGTTTTAGGGTCCCCCCCGTAAGCTGCTGAATCCAAATACAACCCAATATCTGCATTCAAGACGTCAAAAAAGCATTCTCCAAGGCACCGGCGTTCCAAAGAGAAACGAGAGAAATACATGTACAAATCACACAATTTTAGTTTCGCTGCAGAAAGCTGTGGCACTGCTCTTGGTGAAATGCAAAACTACATGGGATGAGTCAACCATGCAAAGCCAAAGCAACAGCAGAAAAAAAAAAACAACCAAAAAAAAAAAACAAAAGCAAGTAAAGGCTCTTACTTTGCGACAAGCTCGTCAAAGTTTTCACCGGGGCAGTATTTGCGAGGACGGCCTCGTTGAATATGGCGGCCACGTTTAAACTCTTCGTCATCAACTGTCCAAAAGGACCCAAACTCATCCTCTACTCTGATAAAGCACTTATGCAGTGAGAGGTTGGTGCGAATAGCACCCTGGGATGGGAGCAGCAGCAAAGGATGGAGTGGCAACAAAAGGAGACGGGGTTGGGGACAGAACAGACATCCAATACAGGGGGGACAGGAAAAAGAAAATAAAATGCAATAAGCATAAGCAAATGGTTTGTGAGGGTTAATATGCATTGCCACCTAAAAGCTACTAGCATGTGATGCAACAAAGACCAGCAAGCAGGGCAGGGGGACTGGTGGGCATACAAAACAGGAGGGATGAAATGCTTTTTTGCTTCCCTTAAACTTAGACAACGTGAAACCACTTCTTTGGTCTAGCACCGTCTAGCAGCCAAAGCCTCTACACGTTATACTTGTTAGCACAAATCCAAGCTAGGCTAAGAAGTTCAAACATGGTGGACATACCCACTGATCTTTTGTGGCCTTCGTTTTTGGAATTCTACTTCATCCACTGTCCATACCGCCCCTTTAACGTTTTCTACTCGCACAAAACACTTGTGAAGACTAAGATTATGACGCACTGCATTCTGCAGCAAGTATAAAAGAGAGAACATTCACATTTTCTATAAGGAAAGACGCCAAAAACAGCAGTAAATTCAGCCTAACAGTCCACATTTGTAAAACCATCCCCCAGAGCTGCAGCGACCACCCCCGTGGGATGACCTCCTTGTGGTTAAGGGTGTCTTTTCCAAGAGCAAAAAAAATAAATAAATAAATAAATAAACCAAAATTATGAAATTCATTGTTCTCTGGCATTTTAGTCTAGGCTCTGGTAATATCTGACCAGAAGAAATACTTTTTAATATGCATACACGCCCAAAATAGGTACCACAGTTCAAATCTGAAAATACTGTTACCATGACTTCAAAATAAGAAAATATGCAAAATATTACACTGCCCCTTCTAAACCCACCCATGTCCATGAAAAAGGGGTAGTTTTTCGTGTTTTTTTTTTTTTTCTTTTTAGACCATGAAAGATGAAGACTTGGTTAATACTGCTAAATGCAGTTTTGCTGTATTTTCTAGCTTTAAAATGATAGTTTCTAGCTTTAAAAATGTCCATTGGTTTTATCAAGAAGAACTCTAAATTGGATTTTACCAGTGAGAGTACCACCACGTGTAGCTGGCCGACAGGATCAGGGGGTGAACTGACCCCAAGGGACCAGGATCTATCATCAAGCTAGGTCTTACCTTCTGGAATATACGTGAGAGCTGGCCCTAATTGTGAGCAGGTGCCTTTAATTGAGCAAATGCCAAAGCCACACATGAGTAGAACTCTCAATGGCAAAATGACTTCATTCCCGCCCGTAGATGATGTTTTCTATGGGTAAAAGTCATTTCTGGTCATTCCTAAGCTGAGACCCTTGGCCACTGGTATTCTATCAGAAAGGAAGATCTCAACTTTCCTTTGAGTTTCAGAAGAACCCCTTAACTGGGTCCAGTAAGAAGCGTGGCTTCATTTCTTCAGTCCTGCCTGGTTGAACTTCCTGATCTAGAATCAACGCTGGGCATGACGATATTACAGAGACCCAAGTCATTTACTTAAAGCTTTCTTCTTATACCGAATAAGTAGGTGACCTCATCAGGGCATGAGAAGCTGACAGGTACATCACGCTTCATATACCTGGTAAGCCCTCGCTCAATCCCAGCAAGGCTGCCAGTGCACAAACACTGTGTAGTCTGCCACCTGCATGTGGCATTTCCTCCCTGAATTGTCCTTAAAGGTGGTGCATCTTGAGACTTTCAATTTTTGGGCAATCACAATTGGTGAGGATTCAAGCTACAGAATAATTTTTCTTCTCTGACGTGGAATATTTAGACAATCATGAGACAAGTTTTATCATAGGAAGTGGTAACTGTTTGTAAGGAGATTCACAGAATTAAATTCCCAGCAGGTTTTGAGTAATGCCAGCATAATTGGGGTAGGTTTGAGATTCAGGTGACTATCGAAGGACACCCCGTTCAAAAATGTTTGATGGGTTTGCTTAAAAACAAGCAAAACAAAACTCTAAAAATACTTGGTATGTCATCATTATACTTGGTAGGACAAATTTCTTTGCATATACATTGTAGTCTAGCCTTTAAGTAACCTTTTTTTTTTTTTTTAATACTGCACAAAAGCGTAGTACTGGATGCTGGGATTGGCTATTATTTAAGTCAAATTTCCTTTAAAAATCCAGATACAGCATGTATTCACATAGGAGAGTAACTGGGAAAGAAGTCAACATCGCTCTTCATCCTAATCACTGATGTTTAAGATAAATATCAAAATGTACAGAACTGGCAGGGTGCAGTGGTTCACGCCTGTCATCCTAGCACTCTGGGAGGCCAAGGTGGGAGGATCGGTCAAAGTCGGGTTCGAGACCAGCCTGAGCAAGAGCGAGACCCCCATCTCTACTAAAAATAGAAAGAAATTAATTGGCCAACTAAAAATATATAGAAAAATTAGCCGGGCATGGTGGTGCATGCCTGTAGTCCCAGCTACTCGGGAGGCTGAGGCAGGAGGATCGCTTGAGCCCGGGCAACAGAGTGAGACTCTGTCTCACCAAAAAAAAAAAAAAAAAAAAATGTACAGAACTGAAAGAGCTTTGAAGCTACGTCCAATAAAAAGGGTTTCTGTAGATTTGGCTGAACAATATAGCCATTTAAGTAACGATGCAAAGCCAAAACTTAAGTTTTGTTGTCCAAGACTGCACATCTAAGCAGAAAGCAACCAGAAATCATGAGTTTTCAAAAAAGATGAGTAAGCTCTTTTCACTCATAACTTTCACTGGGCATTTCATCTTTTGTCTCAGATCACGGTACAAATAAGGACACGTAGAGAAAATTATACGTATTTATGAGTCATTAAGCGCTTCATCTAGGGCTGTTTATATTAATGACACTTTTTCCTGCAGTTTGCAAAATGAAAAAGTTCACTCTGAAGATCTGAGCTTCAATATTATATTCACAACTGGTAATTATTTTTAAATTTGATCATTTCTATTTATAAAAGGCAATCTGAAGAAAATGTCGGCTTCCTGCTTCTACTTCCTAAATTTTTAAAAGCATTCATAGCTAAAGATCTTTTATATTTTATCTCCCAAGGCAGGTTGAGGAAAAGAAGGTAGGATTTTGAATACAGGTTCCCTTCAGGGCCCTGTGTCTTCAGGGACATGAAAAGACTATATGGGCCATAATAGACAGCCACAGCTCTGTAAAGTTGATGAATTAATTCTATAGTTATATTCATTTTCTTTTAAAACGCTAATTTATCAGGAACTTAACAGAGTAAATGTGGTTTTCCATTTTTTTTTCCTTTTGTTTTTCTCCCATATACAATTAAGTAATTGAAGAGGAAGGCATTTATTCCAAGCACAGCAAGTTTCCCTTGCATCCTATAATAAATCCCTATCAGATTTAGACTAATGACATGCAAAATATCTTAAAATGTTTGCACTGAATGTTTCCAAATATTTTGGAGTTCAGGGGTAAGAATTCCAGGTAGTAAAAATGCAAAAAACAGAAATGGCAGAGTGTACCTGCCTCCTTCTATAAGCAAAAATATTAGACACCAAGAAATTGAAAATGGGAACGTTCAAAAATTTGTGACAGCTTACTCTAATACCAGTGGAATCTACGAAACAGCTGCTGAGGCATGCCATGTGACTCCAAGCTTTGTTGGGGACGTGCAACATGGAGCTATGGAATTTGACCTGTTTTATAGCAAATGGTGTGTGATAATGAAAATTCCATAATTTAGAAGCTACTTTTCTTCCTTAGGGTATCTATGAGCCTCTGAGAGACAATCTCTTGACTTAAAAACAAAAGTCTTAAATACACTGTATTCTCTTGCAATAACTCCCATATACGGTGCTAGTCTTTGGACTGCACAGCTTTCTCTACTAATTGGGTTAACAAGCTTTTATCCCACCAATGAAGGTGGTGTCAAGTTTGTTTGATTATTTCTCCAGGTTCCTACTGGTGAAAACACAAATTAACTGTGCATCTCTGCAAATACTGGCTTGGTCAAAGACCTAAGAGCACCAGGTCTGTGCAAGTAACAGGACAACCTCAACCACTCGGCAACAGTGGCACCTGCTCTTTCCCTTACGTATCCCAACCAGAGAGAAATGATTTTATGGGTGGCCAGTGCAATGGGCTTCTTCCACCCGGGCATTTCAATCGCAATGGAACTATGTGCACAATCAAATACTCCTAAAGATTGCATGTTTCGAGAGTATCAAAACAATGTCAATGTAACTTCCTTATAGTGTAAATGCATTTTGTCAACGACAAGCTGTTCTATGAATGTCAAGTCCAAGACTAACCAGGCCTGAGAGAAAGCTTACCTTCCACGTGGCCGCGTTGCGTCGGAAGTAAGCGAACATTCGTGTGAACCAGTTATAGATTTCGTTTAGTGTTAGCTGCTTTTCTGGAGATTCAAGAATAGCCTGGGAAGCAAACAGCAACAGAGGAAGATAATTTATGACCACATCAGCAGAATCGCCATCATACCGTTTCTTGAAAATTTAAAATAACTTGTGATTCAGAGCTAAATCCTAAGAAAGGTTTCATGAAATGATCTAAGATTAATGGTTGCATTTAACAGTTCAATAGCAAAATTCAAAATGGAATTATCTAATTGTTTTGAGTTTTTATTTCTGTTTCCGTACAGAAATATTAATTTATTAGTCATTCATAAAAGCAGAATCAAAGAGAAATGCAAAACATTTCACTAGCTGATTAAAGCTCAGTAATTATTTAGAGCTCAGATTAATTCTAGGGATCAGAGATTACTGTAGCTTGCGATAATTGACTTGCCATCTTTAAACAGGCTCATTTTCACTGTTGTGTGAAATGAATTTCCTAATAATCACATCGTATTGTAATACTTAATCAAAAGCAATTATGTTATATATTGCGGTTTTAAAAAACCTTATAGAAAAGGTTTTCAGCATGCTTGCATGCTAAGCAGCTTTAAATCTACTTCATCAATAGAATAATATCCACGTACGCATTATACCTTCTGATACAATTTTGTATACCGCGCGTGTTTACTTACCTGCCTAATTAAAGATGCATATGTAAATGGTGGTCTAACTTCTGCATTCTTATAAAATTCTTGGTTCTGCGCAATATCTGCTAAATAAGAATCATTGTCCTATTAATGATCACTTTTTTTAAAAGAGGCTGGTCTGCAAGAACTGCAGGTGACAGTTGTGCACGGGGCAAGGAAGGGAGTATCTACCTGAAGAAATGGGCACGTTGTACTTGTCCGAGTACCGCCTTCGGATGGGTCCCACCGTGTGCATGTTGGTGGTGGTGATGACGGAGGGGCCTTGGGTGACGGGAGTCAGGGGGGCGGTGGGGGTCGTTGGGGTATGAGGTAAGCTCTGTGGAGAAGCCTCTGATGCAGACTTGGAGAGGGTGACGCTGGAGACCAGATTCAGCTGTGAGGAGGAGGAGGAGGAGGAGACCTCTTAGAAGACCCTTCAGAGCAACCAATAAAGCCCCTCACGTGCCCCAGGAATAGCCCAGAGGAGGCCCGGATGACGTTGCCTCCCCGGGCAGACACATGTACAATCAACCAAAATGCAAGGCCTAAAAGATGACCCACTTAGTGTGTAGCAAGAATGATCTCTTGCAAGGTTCTCCTCTCCAAAGGCTGCTTTACGGGTGTCCACAGACGCAGGAAGGGGTTAACCTGCTCTATCTAGCGAGTTTGAGAAAGTCTGAGTCGAGATGTTTCTTTGATCGTGTCTCGTCTCACCCTATTTCGATCCACAAATATGCCTCGTAAACCTCAAAGAGGTAGACGGAGTCCTTGGCTATACCAGTGAGGATGGATATTGTAGGGACCATCGGTTGGAATTCTCTGGTCATAGACCAGAACGTTCCACAATGTGCTGGCACAACCAAAAAGCTGTTTTCACTTGCTTTCCATTAAACTTTAATTTTAATAAATGTAAATTTAAATAGCTCCATGTGGCTGGTAGCTACCATACTAGACTGCATGGGACAGGCCACTTAATGCCTGTTACTCATATTAAAAACAGTGGCACCAGCCCAGTCAGCCTTCATTTATTCCTATCAGTTGGCAGAATATACCCTTTGAAAGCCTCGTGTCATCCTCATTAAGCACTATCAAATATAGGATTGGGGTCCACTAATTTTTTTTTTTAAATATGGCATCTTCTTCTATGGAATATGAGAAATCTGGAACTGAGAGATTTTTGTTGATTTTTTTTTTTCCTTGATGTTTTGAATGTTCCGTAAAAGGGAAAATAATCTATTGCTTCAGGTAAGGAAATGAATATTATTTATTTGAAGTGGAAAGAAAAAAAAAATGAATGAGTCCTGTTTTATTTTTATCTATCTGTTCTACCTTCACCTGGAAGGTACTGTTCTTATAAATACTAAAAGGGACAACCCTTTCCCAAAATATTATTTTAAGTCTAGCAATGCTGAAAAACTTGGTTGATTTCAACATCTTGATCCCGGTTTATACAGAACTGCTCTCTCACACACAGAGTTGCCCCCAAAATCCAAGAACCTTCAGCAAAGAAGGCTTACTTGGTAACATTTTCTCAAACCAGACTTTCAATCACTTACCATGGTAAGTCTATTTCACCATCACTATAGTGAGGCTTAAGTGCAAGGCAGTATTAACAACGAGATTCCCCTGAGATCATAATCAAAGAACATATTAAAAGAGTTCCAATTTGCTGAGAAGACTCAACCTTTACTCATATTCTAGTTTTAAAAGAAAGAAGGGGCCGGGCACGGTGGCTCAAGCCTGTAATCCCAGCTCTCTGGGAGGCCGAGGCAGGTGGATTGCTCGAGGTCAGGAGTTCGAAACCAGCCTGAGCAAGAGCGAGACCCCGTCTCTACCATAAACAGAAAGAAATTAATTGGCCAACTAATACATATAGAAAAAATTAGCCGGGCATGGTGGTGCATGCCTGTAGTCCCAGCTACTCGGGAGGCTGAGGCAGGAGGATTGCTTGAGCCCAGGAGTTTGAGGTTGCTGTGAGCTAGGCTGACGCCATGGCACTCACTCTAGCCTGGGCAACAAAGTGAGACTCTGTGTCAAAAAAAAAAAAAAAGAAAGAAGGGTCATGAGACTCCTCCCTGACATGTTTGGGGAGGTTCCATGAAAAAGCAGTGAATCTGGAAAGAAAGAAGGATCCAACATCATTGAAGAAACACTAACGAGAAAATGCAAACACAGCGCTGGCAACCGAACGTTGGGTTGTGAGTTTCTGGCTGTGCCCTCTTCCTTTTTATTTTCAGCTTGGCATGTTGACTCAGCAAACAATAGACCTCGATGCCCAAGAAGAGCAAGCTCTGCTGATGGCAGTGCCCTTACAAATGCCCCGGCAGGCTGGGCAGATGCTGGGAGCCTCTTTGTTAACAGTGCCGGCAACCTGACTTCATGACCCACATTTGCAAAGCAAGTTGCTGGGAGTTCAGAGTAGCAACCATTGAATGGAGCAGAGCTAAGGAGCCACGGGGCCAGAGTCAGAGCTGACCTCTTCCTCGCCTAGGGCCTTCATCACTGGCCAAGGCTAAGAACGGTACGTACGAGCTTCAGCCCAGGCAGGGGGTCAAGGACATTAGTGCAGGAAAGGCTGATGCCCAGGAACACACAGGTTTTATAATTCAGATGCTACTGAGCCCAAGGATCTCAGAACACTCTGGAAAGTCATGAGTCACATTTGTAAAACTCACGGTTTAAAAAACCACCTGCCACTGTGTAGGTTTTATTTAATTCTCATGCCACTGCTAATATCTGAGATGTTATTACTCACATTTTACAGATAAGCAAACTGAGGCTTGAAGAGATTAAATAACTTGTCCATATTCCCAACGAGGAACAGAAGTCAAACCACGCACTTACACGATTCTAGACTCTTGGTATAAGCTGCTTATGCCTAGTTAATGGGAAAAATAAGTACTAGCCAGTTTCATTGTTCTGTATGCTCATTTTTTTAAAAAAGGATTCAGTGGATGGCTTTCACCCCTGCTTACGAATGACATTCAATCAATATATATACTGAGCAGATAAATATAAGGCAGTTGGCCCTCTAATGACAAAACCAGGAATAAAATGCTTATTAATTGCTGCCCTTAAAGTGCTTACCATCAGATACAGACATTAGTCAAAGGCAAAAGCGCACAAAAACCACAAAACAATTCTGAGGACTGACTCTACTGTTTGGCTTAACAACATCACCCTAAACATGTTGGTTTTCTTTAAAAATGTTAATAAAATTATAAACACAAAGTGTTCTTAAGAAATAGGCATATTCCTTTCCAGTTTAGGGAGGAAGATCACCAAGTCCACTAGGTTCTAGTTTAATTGTCAAAAAAAAAAAAAAAATCAAAACTCATGTAAACACTCGGCGAGTTTGTAAGCCCCTCTTTTTGGGTGCCCACGTGTAAGAAGAGTGGACAAATCCCACAGTGAAATGGGGTATCAAATGCAGAAAAAAAAGAATTTGACCTTGAAGCTTTGACAAAGGTCTTACCACCACTTGGACTATTTCTATCAAAAAAGGCAACAGTGGAAAAAAAAAAAATTCCTCCAGCTTATTAGCACAATCCACGAAGGGAAGAGATGCAGGTAGAATTTTCTGGAGGCTTTTGAACATAGCGAGTGGAAATAAACACTGAGCCGGAGGAGACCAGAGAGGGGGCTTATACCAGGCTTGACAAATGACACCGTGATTCACACCCACTGCTGGGCTGTCTCTAATAAGCCACAGAGGAAGCGGCCAATCTCGGCTAATTACCAGATAAAAATGTATTGTAAGGACTCTAATTAGGAGACGGGGATGGAGGTGATCTAATGATTAAATGCTGCATTCGAGTGACCCCACCATCAATGTGCAGTGGTGCAAGATGTCACCGGAATATTTTGTAGAAACAGTAATTTTACTTCGAGGAGGGGAGGCAGTAATATTTGTAATGATGGCTATGAGGTAAACTAATTAAAAGACAGTTCCTAAGGAAGAGGGTGGCTGAGAACAGCTGTGGCCATTCCAAAACCAAGTGCCAGCTCTCAATAGAGGAGCTGCAGTCAAGTGGAAAATTTCTGCCTGACCCCTGCCCTTGCTATTAATTTGCAGGAAAACTAATGACACATATACATATTCCCACAAAATTGTTCTAATTGCTAATTTGCCAAAGGAGCCCAGATTCCAAATTAAACATGACTGTAGCCTGCAAGGGGAAGGAAGAACAAAAAAAAAAAAAAAGCTGTAAACTCCAAACAGAGGGTGCTCTGCCACACAAAATCATCTGAAGGCTGAACCAACAAGTTAATGAAATGTCAACCTTGTCGACTGGCATAGAAGTTTCTAAACTTTCAAACGTTTGTTTGATGATCACATGCTTGTCTTGAGCAGAAACCATCTTCGAAAGGGAAGGTCGAGAGAGAGAGAGAGAGAGAGAGAGAGAGAGAGAGAGAGAGAATCAAATTGCAGAAGGAGTCAAAACAGGCTCTGTGTTCAAACCAAATCTGCTGCTGTTTTAATTAAGGTCTCTCTCTAAAAAAAAAAAAAAAAAAGAAGTGGTCCCCTCCCCAAATTAATTACAGACTTAGAACAGAAGAGCAAATGGAGAACGGTGTGGGTTTTGCTGTAATCTTGAAATATTCATCTTAATTGTAAACTATTAAATCTTAATATAATCATCAATTAGAAATGAAAGGGTTATGTGCTTCGTGTTTCTGATTGTAGTTAAGGTTTTAAAAGATAATTTTCTTCTAGGGCACGGAGCAGGAAGGGAATGGACTGGGAGGGTTTCTTTTCCTGATGGAAAGCCTATTTTTCTTATTGTGTTCATTTTCTATTTAAAAAGAAGTTGCTATGTTTAGAAAAGTCAGTAACTCTTGATATTTTCTACATGGCAAGCTTCCATCATGTGATGATTTTAGCAAAGATAATCTCTTTGAAACTCTGGCCAAAAGTTAAATTCTTATGTCACTTAAAATTGCTGTAGGGGTTTATATTTTTTAGATTTATCTGTGGGTCTCAAACATCTTCTTTTCCCTCTGTTGGCTTACAGAAGGACTTTGCTGGACATCTCAGCCATCAGGGACAATCTGAATTCTATCAGCTACCCGTTCTTGCTTAGTTCTTTTTTGGGGAAAAAAAAATAAAATAAAATTAATCTTCAGTTTTTAAACAGTAATCTCCTCTCTCATTTAAAGATGATGAGTCACTCGCATTTCTCAAACATAAACAAGCCGCTGATGTAAACCCCCGGACAGAAACAGACTTGTTGTTAAGTATTCCCATAAGAACTCCTCTTTATTTTTGTTTGTGCTCTTGCCTCACATGAAAACAGATTCTGGGAACAAAAGACAAAACCTGAAACCCAAACACCAAGGGACAGCAACTGCTTGTGCTGGGGACTGCTGGGCTCACAGAACTTGTTTTGCGGCTGTTTGGGTTTTTGACTGGCCTGAGCAGGGCCCAGGCCCCAACCGAGACTCTAGGCATGAATCACCCGGTTCAGAGGAGGAAGGGACGTGGCCAGACCGGGGAGAGGCCAGGCAGTGGGTGGCAGCCGGGGCCTTTGTTACCAGCCACTGCTTTCCTTGACTGTCTCCGCCTGGCCCTGCATTGGGGACAGGCGCTGGCCTAGGGCACCAACTCAGAAGGTGGCATTACTGGCAGTGAGACTCAAAACAAAACAAGAAACTTGAGTCGGGTGGGGGAAGGGGGGGCGCACTTAATGAAAAAACAGTGCATAAAACAGCTCTTCTATTAATATGCTGTTCCTGAGAAGCCCCCTCTCTGTGACCTGCTAATATTATTTCTCCAACATTGGAGCAAGATCCCAGCAGCCCAAACGATCCTTGAAGAGTTTAAAAAAAAAAAAAAAGAGCTTTTTTTTTTTTTTCCAGAGGAGGGGAGCTTTGTTTTTATAGTAGCTCAAAACTATTTCAAAACAGCCCTAATTGCTATGGTTAGAGCAAAAGAAAAATGTGTAAAAGAGGAAAATCTAATACTGCATTTCATTCCAAACAGCCAAGTTCCTGCAAGTGCTTTATAAGATTTTCGTGAAGAAGGATATATACTACCTGCACTGCAATTACCTGCCCACCAAATCTGTAAGAATGTGGTTCCTCCAGGATCAGGAGTTGCTCTCTGATGGGTAGGGACAGATACCCTAAAGCACAGTGTACCTCTCGTGTACTCGGCGTTATAAAATACGATTTACAGTGTTTTCCTGACATAATGGGAAGCCTTTTGAAGAAATCCTCAACAACTTAATCAAGTTATAAACACAGACATGTTCCTTTCTGTTGCTGTTCTGTCCTCCGAGTCTTGCCCCCTGCCCACCCCAAGGAACTATCTAGGCGGCCAGTTAGTTCTCCACGGAGTAATAAGCACGTGGATGGTAATCTCCAAGCAGTAAGTTTGGGTGTTTGATCTGAGAATGTTACTGAGTTTGGAACAAAAGCATACCCATCGTTTTCGTGAAAGCAGTCTTAGTTTTTGCTTTGGATTGTCTTTTCCATGGAAAACAGGAGAATCTTTTAGAACGTGAAATACAACAAACGTGGCCATTCCAACCATGGGTCCACAGCTGCTTTTCCGCTCTAGGTACCTGATGCCTAGAACTCACGGCTGCTCTGGTGGACTTTTTACATGTCCTTTTTTTTCATGCAGGATCTAAGCCTTCATAAAATCCGAAGTATGAAAAGCTTATTTTAGCTGATGTGGGCTCTTCCCTTTCCTTCATCCAAACTGATCCTCATTCCCCACCTTCCTCTTGAGCTCCCCTGCCCCTTAGCCACAAAGACACCTGCACCTACTCTTAACCCGAGGAAAAAATCCACAAAGCTGACTTACCATTTCTTCCTACTATTCTTTTAGGTTTCAGCTCAGACATCACTTCTCCCAGAAGTTTTCCTCGATCTCACTTATTCTGGGTCAGTTGTCCTACTTATATGTAAGGCAAGACTCATGCTTTCGTGTGTGTGTGTGTGTGTGTGTGTGTGTGTGTGTGTGTAGTTATTATTAGTTTGTTCCATAAGACTCCAAAAACCCCAATGGGAGAGAGAGGTCTCTCTTACTTGACTACCCTATGTTCAGTATTTAGCATGTTCAACAGATATTTGTTGATGGAACAGTTTGATACTAAATGCAGGAACTCCCTTCCCCCAAACAGTCTACACTTTAAGTCTTGGGTATAATTCTGAAAGGAAAGTGTTTTTGTTTGTTTTTAGGTTGAAAAGCCAAAAGATGGAACAGAAAGCAAGAAGACATGCTTTTTGGAGAAGGCCATACGCTTCCTTCCCAGGTTGGGTTGTGCTCAGATGCACATCCCAAAAACACTCGGGCACCTTCCCGAGACGAGCATATCCTCTAACTATCCAAAATCTGAAGACGAGTTCCACAACAGGCTCCAGAAAACTCGTCTATGAGCCGATATCAGAATGAACCAAGAACATTTCGGCAGCTTCTCCGATGCAAGGAAGTGGGGACTGGTTGGATGATGGAATGTAACGCATGACACTTAGCACCCAAATGGCATTTGGTGAAAAGCAACATTTACAGCAAAGCATTCTATCACTTAGTGACTAAGAATTTTTAAATAAACACCAGGCTTCTTTTACACAGAAATGGAAATAAGAAGGAAAACTTCGTAAACTTACTGGCAAGGTTGTAACGTGAAAGCCCCCATCTATGGTTAGATGTGAATCCCGGTGACTGCTTGTTTCGAATCAAAGATTCTAGAAGGATACTCACTCGAACATACACCATGCGTTCCATTTATTTAGGGTGGAATAAATTAATTACAGGCTCTACGGCATATTTTTCATGTTAGAATCAGTGCACCAGATAACTCTAGATCCCTAAAGTTGAAAGCACTGAGACTTTGCTGCATGTGCGTGCCTCTTTTTTTTTTTTTCTTTTTGGCAAGGAAGTGTAAATTTATGCAAAACATTACACGTCCACCTTTTATAATTAATTTCCCAATGCCTCACCTATACATATTTTAATAATTCCCGATTTATAAGATGGTATCTATAATAAAATTTTCTATTTTCCAGTAAATGAAAAGAAGGCAGGTTCACTCCGACAACAGAGTGTTACACAATACCTGCTTGTCAGGCACCAATTTTTACTTCTTACATGTAAGTTAAAGGATAAGGAATTTATAATGCTGCCTGTGAGGGGAACCACCTTTCATACACAAATGTGATCTTTTTTTTTTTCTTCCCCAAAGGGTAATACAACAGTACATTTACATAAACTAATCCAAACAATCTATGTATTTGACAATGGTAAACCTCACACAGACGGTCTATTGTTGGTTTACATCTTAGAGTTCTTTATATTGGCTTGTAGTGCTGCTCTAGCTGTCAAAGGTTTGACTTGGACTCTAAATAAATGGTTATAGAAGTGCTGTGCAGCGATATTGGACTTCTTTGCAAAAGAAAACCTGCTGTGTATGAATTCAAAAGCTATTAATTTTTCAGTCAAAAATATTCGTGCCTATTTCTTTTAATAAAGAAATACTGTGCTGAGCTACTAAGAGATAATGTTGACTAGTGGTCGAGAATTTTCAATAGAGCAGTTAAAAATAAATTTAGTAGGAGGTCCCCTTCAGAGTTGTAATTTTCTAGAATGTAAAACACTTTTTTTTTTTTTTAATACTAATCAAGACAACCCTTCCCTTCCCTGTTCATTTCCCTTGATGACTGCTTTTCCTCCCCTGTTTACTGGCTGCTTAACACCGGTCCACGTGGAGATTCTCAACGGTCCTTTTGTGGCCTGTTTGGGCTCATACCTATGGTGCTCCCTGCAGACATCCAAGAGTCACGTGCCCGGTGCCCTGCAGAATTTTGTAGTTCCTTCTCTTTCACTGTGTCCCTCCTGCCCCCTCAAGGAGCCCTGGGATCCAAAACAAGTCTACCCCTACAGTGCTGGGTCCAACCATGATTCTACCATTGCTTTTAACCAATGGAGGAAGGAGAAAATGAACCCATTCTCTCTCTTGTCAAGTGGAAAGACTCAAACCCTCCCTTCTGGGAAAACCATTTCACTAAAGCCATTTGAAGACTTTCAAAAAGTTCCCAGCCAATCAGTGCCCGGTGCCATGATGCCTATTCGAGAGAAATCAACCAAGTGGTTTCAGGGTCTCACACATTTGCTTAGGTGGGTTCACGGGACTCCCAGTATCCTCCTTAAAAGGGGGTGCTGCTAGAAATAGCACAGTGGACTACTGATTTCCACAATCCTGGTCTTTTTTATTTTTCCTTTCTTTCTTTTTGGTAGCCTCCACATCCAGCCCTACAACCATTTACTGTAAAATACATGGAAACTAAGGACTCTCTCCTAGTAAAAATGGATGCACCGAGTGTTTAATGATTTTATGTCCTATATCTCAGTAATGTGTTCTGTTTCAGACATTAATTTTGTCTGCCAACTGCATCTTGGCAGGCTACCATATTTGCTGGGTTAATAGTCTGACTCCATTTTATTTCTATCACCATAAATCATACATATATGGGTGTATGTTTGCTTTATTTATAGAAAAAAATCAGTCAAAACAGATAAACCAATACTTTGCCATTATGCTGCATCATTGCATATTGATTAAAATTGCTGGTACTAACTATAGATTGTCAACGCTCAATTAATTTTCACACAGTGACTCCAAGCAAAATCAAATAAAGGCAGTGTACCTTTAAATTTTACAAATCTTAAAAATCAGGAAGCAAAGCACTGTCTCCATTTTGAATAATCAGTTAAAGCTACTAAGAGAATTTTAGAAACGTAAGTCTGTGAGAAATCGGACTGTTAAAGAGATCAATTTATTACAAGGGAGGAGAGGTCCAAGCCAGGATTTGGGGTTTAGAGACCATCTTTCTGCTTTGATATTAACTGCCTGTTCTGGATGACACCTTCCAAGGTGCAGTAAAAGAGAACAAGGCAAGAAATAGGAGATTCCTAAAAGTCAAATGTAATTTCAGCGTACCGTGTATTGATTCTCCTAACTGTGAAGGAGTGATTTTCACTTCCAGTTCCTTCATAACCATGAGATGCTCTCTATAATTCAGCCTCTAGCTGTTCCGACCCAGCCTGTCTCCTAATTCTCCCCTCTGCTACAGTCAGACCAGACCATTTCTTGTTCCTTGCCTCACATGCCATGTTCTCTCTGCTTACCCAAGCTGAAACGCTGCAGTCTTCTGCCATCGGGGTTTAGCTGCCTTCTCTGCCTCCCTACCGTTCAGAAGGATTTTCCTTTTCCAGTGAGCTCTCGGAATGTATCTTAGCGCCTTGGTCTAGCACCAATCGTTCTGGCCCAAAGAAGAGCTGCTTGCTTGGGTCTCATGGGCCAGGACCATGTTGGAACCACCCTGCATCTCCTGTAATGCCTAGCATGGTACCCTCTGCCATAAAAGGTAGCTGGAAATAGTCAACTGATCACAAGGCCTTTGACATCCAAATTTGCAGTCATAGGTCACCCTCCTTCCTATGTGTGGGGTTAAGAAGCAAATTGTTCTGTTTTTTTTTGTTTTTTTTCCCCCCCTTCATGTGGGATCCGTACTTACGGGCTGAGGGGCAGCTTTGGGTTCTGTAGACTTCACGTGCAGATGGGTCATCATGGCTTGCAGGCGTTCTTTGTCTTTTGCAAGCTAGCAGAAAGAAAATGCTTTGTTATTTCTCTGAACAAAGATGCACGGCTCTTTGTAACACCAGAAATGATACACAGTCCAAATTAAACTATGACACCACAGCGCATGACAAAATCATTTGCATTGCTTAATCCCTTTTTGAAATCTATATGACCACTGCCAGACTCCAAGTCGTCGGAGGTGGTGGGGTGAGATTTCTCAACAGGAGATGCGCAAGAGTTTAACTGGAAAGTTCTAGACCTTCTGGCACCAAGGAGGCTCATGGAACAGAGACGGCTAAAAGACACACGTGAATCACGCCTATTAGCCAGCCTTTTTTCATGAGGAAGCCAAAGGGAAATGAGCTAGGTAGCTAAAACTCATAAATTCATCTGTTGTGGTTAGGGAAAAACTCCCGGCCAGATGGATGCATTTATGCAAAATGAGCTTCGTCTTTCTTAACAGGTAGGCATAGATTAAGACAGAGCTGGTGAGTCACATTACCGGGGCAGGAGAAGGCTATGGCAGTTGACAGCTTCCCATTTTCAAATGAGCGTAGAATAAGCTAACCCATTCGTTTACTCAGTATTTGAGTACCTACTATGTGCTGGCCTCATCTTAATAATTTAAGCCTCCTTATTCTGTAAAAAAAAAAAAAAATCTTCTGAAGTCACGGGCACTCAAATACTACTTATTGAAGCTACTTTAATGTTTGCCTTGGGTTGCTTTAACACAGAGATATTTTCAATAGTTCAAGACAGGTGGGCACAAGGGATGTTTCATGACTGCATCTGTAAATCAAGTGGGAAATGCATCTCCTGAGATAAAGTTAAGAGAACAGGCTTGGCCGTTTAGGGAAAATGTAGAAGAGATTAAGGAGAGAGAGGAAGAGAGGGAAAGAGAGAGAAAATACATACTGTTTTATTTTCAATATTTTTTTACAGGCCTTTTGTCCAAAATACCACCTTAGCATTGGGGCGGAATGTATTCCTTCTGTCACCTAAGTAGCTTGAAATGCTTTAAAAATCCATTATTTTTTGTAAGTCTAAAATTATTCCAAAATAAGAATCAAATATGCTTCACCTTTTTAAGCAAAGTTACTTTCTAATGTGTGTATGTGGACTGGGGGGTGGTGTTTCGGGAATTAGGGGGAAGACAGAGAGAAGGGAAAGGGTACAAAAGAAGAGAAAAAAACTTTGAGCTTATCCTAACTGACTCAGGCTCAAACCATATCACATTTGATTTTTTTTTTTCTCTTTTTATTCCCTTGTGGTTCAGGGAAGAATAAATTAAGAAAGAAAAGGGGAAAAAAAGCATTTCAGTGTAAGCATTTATCTTTCAACAAACAGGAAATGAAAATGATACCATATTAGGAGTACTTTATGTCATCCATCCTCTGTTCTTTAGTAAGTTATTGAACAGCCAAACTCAAAGATCCTCTGAACACACATCATGCTAAAGGAATTTTAGTTTTCCCAAATGGCTCAGAACAATTAAATCGTTGGGAATGGCATTTTTCTACAGTTATTTGTTTTTCATATGTAAGCGCCTTAAGTTTTTTTGGTTATCAAAACTCAAATATTCTCAGGTTTTGAAAAATGTTTTGTTTTGAAGCTATCATGGGGCAGAAGAAATTCAGGCATGTTTTGGAAAACAAGTGGTTTTTAAAACAGTCTGCCATGCTGAAGAATACAAATTAAAAGGCGAAAGGTAGCGTTTACTGAGAAGCCTGAATATTAATTGTGACTTAATTTGGGGGTAAACACTGTTGAGGTACCAGTTACAAAGACGATGACAAATTTCCAAGTTAGGTAAAAAGGAAAATCCAAACCCTTAGCATCAAAAGGAATCATCGTGTCCATATTCCACACAAAGATCTGTCAGGCTGGCCTTTTACTGGTCAAAGGTGGTAATGCATGCCATGTTGCAAACACATACCTGGAATTTGTACACGCAGGCATATCTATAAACCCTGAATATAACTGCCGTAGGGAATACTTTCTTCTTTTTCCATGAGAACACTGCTTAGAATTCATCATCCATTTTGAGGATTATCCAAGAACCTCAATTCTATTCCACCCTCTCCCTGCTTTTCTAAAAGATGGGCAAGGTTACACGAAAAAGCCAAAACCCAACTTTTTGTTTTTGTTTGGTTAGTGCAAACTAACGTGTTCAATATCGTATTCTGACACGAGTTTTTAGTCTTTTGACCAAGCATAGCTCCAATGCAAACTGTTTTAACCATTCAAGAAAGAAACCTGCCAGATTCACTTTTTCAGTTTTTTTTTTTTAAAGGCCACAAAAGGCTATAAACATGCACACCTATTGAAACCACAACCCCTCGCTCTACAATGGCTGTCTTGCATTTAAAACACTAGCTTGTCCTTCAAAAAGCTTTCACGTTCTTTATTACTTTTTATGCCATCATCCCATGAGCTCACTATCCCCATCAACTGTCACGGCATCCTTTCATTACTAAAATATGAGAACACAAACATTTAATGTTAGCAAACACAGTCCAGCTTTCCCTCTTACACTTAGATCTCGTGAAAAAGCACAAGCAAAGGGGGTTGAGAAATTCAACCCCGAAGGTCAACTGAAAATTTGGTTGGCAACTTCTAAAATTTTTGTATGAGTTTATCAAAAGAGAATGACTCTCTCAAAGCTTTCCTGGTGGGTACGGAATTGAATATCTGGCATAAAAGGGATGAAAACAGGCTACATGTTCGTTCGAGGGGGCTGCTTGTGCAGGGGGTGTTTTAGAGACCGAGTGTGTTCACCAATTTTGTAGAGCGATGGCAAAGTGAAAATGGGCAAGGAGGTTAGCACAACAATCACGCTGTGCTGTGTTCAAATTCTAGCTCAGGGAGTCTGAGCACATCATGTAACCCCTTTTAGTATCTAGTTTCTTCCTCTAAATATGGAATAATCATCTCTGAACTCTGAGGGGTTGTTCTGAAGATGAGGTGAGCTAATTGCTCAAAAAATTGCTATTTTTTTTTTTTTTAAATGGAAGTGAAACCAGTCTAGTCTATCTAAAATTTCTACTGGCTGAGTATATGTTTGGAATCAGGATCAACTTAATGGGGGTTCAATGGAGTTTGCAGTTCGGCTAACTAGAAAGAGAAATCATTTTGAGCTCTTAAAGAATGGAACAGAAAGATAGGAAAGATGAAGCCTGCTTCTTATAGATTTATAGCTTCTGTTCTTCCTGTATCTTCCCCTCACCCTGGAAAATGTTTTTCCTCCCTCTGGCTGATACAGGTCATCCCCTCTTCCATTACCCATGGCCTCAAATTAGGTTTCAGACAGTCCAAGCTGCAGTATTGTTCCCACCCAGTGGTAACTGCCAAAGGCTAGCAACTCCATTCAGCATCTTCCAAGATAGAAACTAAGGAGATGAAACTCATTCTTTGAGCAGACAAAAAACATGGTTTGGGGTTCATTTCACATCATCATTTTCTATGTTGTCAGGAGGACTAATCATTTTAAGGCCAATTTGGTGGTTCTCACTCATGAGAAACAAAACTCTGCCAAAATAAATGAAGGGCGCCGTGTGTGTACGAATGCTGGCGTTATTGGGGACAGAGGAGAAGAAGGGGCGAGCCATCCGATTTCACAGAGGCAAAGGTTTCTGTGGCCATTTCTAGTCCTCTAGTTCTATTCTCACGTATTCTAGTTGAGGAAACTGAGGCTGGCAGGGACAAGGTGTCTGAAATCTGAGGTCAGGGAGCTGGGAAGGGGCAGAAATAAGAGTGGAATTCTGGTTATAGGGTGCCGGGTCTGAGACTCCCACACTGGCGTGATCACAAGAATTACCTGGGACAAAAACTAAAAATACGGATCTCTGTCGCTCTCCCCGCCCCCTCCCATGCTGAAATAAAGAGACAGAATCTGGGCCGGGCGCAGTGGCTCACGCCTGAAATCCTAGCACTCTGGGAGGCCGAGGCGGGCGGATTGCTTGAGGTCAGGAGTTCAAAACCAGCCTGAGCAAGACCCCGTCTCTACCAAAAATATAGAAAGAAATTAATTGACCAACTAAAAATATATATACGAAAAAAATTAGCCGGGCACGGTGGTGCATGCCTGTAGTCCCAGCTACTAGGGAGGCTGAGGCAGGAGGATTGCTGAGCCCAGGAGTTTGAGGTTGCTGTGAGCTAGGCTGACGCCATGGCACTCACTCTAGCCTGGGCAAGAAAGTGAGACTCTGTCTCAAAAAAAAAAAAAAAAAGAGAGACAATCTGGCACGTGCATTGCTCCCAAGCAAGGATAGGATGGTCTCCAGTTTAACTGGCGGGGGTCTCACCCAACACTCCAAGCAAGGGACCTGGAAGTAGGTCTTCTTAATAAGGAGCCCAAGTGCCCAAATTCATCAGCTAAGTCTGGAAGGTACCACTCTCTGCCATAGACTGAGCATCCCTTCATCATTAGCCGTGTAGGTTCCCTCATGAGTTTCGTACATATTACGATCCACGTACATGAACTTGACCTAGGCAAGGTCTACCCAGTTACGCAGGTCTTCTAAGTACATACGATCAAAAGAAGAAAAACAAGGGCAAAAAAAAAAAAAAAGCAATGAGTGGAAGGAGAACTCAGATTCTTCAACCAGACTGAGATGTGAACATTTCTCAAATAGTTATTTTTGACCCATTTTATCAAACTTTGGTTTCAGATCAGAACTCCGCAACGGTGAAAACTTTCAAATGATTTTTTTTTTGCCCCCACTGACGACAGCATTCAGGTGGTGGGCAATATATGGCTCATTTCACCCCGACTGAAGAATTTCCCCACTTTTATTGTATTCTGTCACCATCTGAACATTCCTTACATGGTATTATTAAAGACTCTCTTGACATTTGAAGCAGACGCACACTAATACTCAGTCATAGTCTAGGAATTCTAATGCTCCCAGAGTTAGGCAGCATTTTAAATTATGAAAAATAAGCGTCTTGCTTTTTCAGAGGAGGACGTGGAAGCGAGAAACCTAGAGACTCTCTTCTTTTTCTTGGCTGCAGTCACAGAGCGGTGGCACTATGAAGCTACCATGCTGCTAGGATCTCTCTCGTCCAAGCGTGCTCTGAGCTTGCTCGGGCACAGCCAGGAGGCTCTGCGGGGTGGCTGGTGGGAGCAACTGTCCCAAGCATCGCCTCGATCGGGGCTAGACAAGGTCCAAAGGGGCGTGTGTTACAGATGATATATTTGCTAAAGTCCAGGACGCGGGTGTGATTGCAAACAGCACCGCTAATGGTAGAGCGATCACACGTAAAGTCTGGACAGTAATCGATTCGTGTTAGGATTGATGTCTCCCTCTGCTACTGAAACGTGTGCACTTTTTTCTCCCCGATGACATTTCCTTGGAGCTCACAGTTCCTCGTGTAGACGATCTCAAAAACTCCGGAGCGGTCCCAGGCCTCCCGCCCTGCTCTGGAGAGCTGCCGGGGCAGAAAGGAGCATGGCTGCACACCCAGGTTTAAAACCAGCTACTTGGCCACTCTCCTGGCTATGCAAAGAACCCAGCTGGGCCACCCCTTAAGGCAGGGACCCTGTCCCAAAAGGAGCGCAGCCTGCAATGGCAGGGTGAGCCTCCTGGGCGTTGCCCGTTACTCACCACTGGCTCTCATCGGACCTTTTCAAGTCAGTTTCCTCACCTGCATGATCTACATGTGACTCTAAGAAACCGATGACTGTTACGGTCACCGTAGATTTAGCAATGCCCTTTTCAAAGCCCAAGAAGAAACCCCTACACGAGACATGCTCGTTAAGTCTAAGACACACGCTGATCTCTAAATGTTACATTTTTCTTTTTAAAGGTTGACTCTTAACAATCCAGGAAGCAGGGCGGGATCTACTCACGGAGGGATTGTGAGGATCCCATGAAATCGGGGGAAGTGGCACACAGTAGGCGCTCAACAGAGAGCCAGTCACGTGGTTTCTGAGCCACGTCACACAACTGCAAGCAGAGTGGGGGGATTCAGTCTGTCTCCACAGCCTGGGGATTTTACGCCGATCAGTAGGGTGACCAGCTCGTTCCAGTTTGCCCAGTAATCCCCTCCGCCCCAGGCAAGCAAGCTGGGACGGATGGTCACCCTATTCCATGTTGAGCGGATACATGGATCTTAAAAAGTACAATATATGTGCCCACCACCCTGCTCCCTTGCCCTGCCACCTAGGCGACTTTGTCAGCGGCTCCCTCTTGCCTGGATTGTCCTCACCAACAGCCCTGTCCACCCCAAGACCCCCTCGCTCTGCCTGGTGGGGCAGCTGAATGCACCCTGTCCTGCTAGGCTGCGTATTACTGCAAAAAAGGGGACACCTTACTTATCTGAACCTGGTACTTTGAAGACAACAGGTGCTGGGTGAGTAGTGACAGAACGGAAGACAATTATGAAAGAATAAAAGGTACACGCCCCTCGCCCCCTGCCAGGCAGATCGGGGTGGTGTCCCAAGCCTGTCCCGAACCCTGTCCCCCGACACATGGTGAAAACATATCATCTCCAAGGCCGCTCCTTTCTTTCATGCAAAAGACATCTTCATCCACCAGAGAGGATATATGACAATTTAACAATGTCACACGCCCACGGAACCGATCCAGACCAATGTACATGGTCAGAAAGATGTATCTACACCACTGATGTCTCAGCTTTCTAAGAGAAGATTTTTTTTCTCATTGTCCATCCGTTAAATCGGATGGTGTCCCCTTTCCCCAAAAATGGAATTATGACCCAGCCACCGCCACGTTTTGCGACATCTCATCCACAGCGGAAAGGTTGGGAGGGCTCACAAACAACATCCCACGCGAGTGAGCCCAGGTAAACTGGGTCAACTTGAATCTGGGTCCCCAGGCCAATGTCCAGTGGACAGTGGGTGCTCAACTACCATGGAAGCTTCCAGTGCTTCCTTAGAATCCTGGCCGTGGTGTCCTGCGTAGACAGTCCTTGCTCTCAAGATAGTTCCAGTTCCTGTCCCCGGGTCCCAGCGGGGGTGGAGGGAAGGCCATATAAGGTCAGGGACACTGATCACAGGAACTTTTCTCCCCTTCCAATTTCTAACTCATTTCCTTGTCTGTACATCGTTCCAGAAGAATCCGCCCAAAGAAAACTAACAGACAAAAATCTTAACACATTCCGTGACCTCAAAAAGCCACGTCATTGGCCCAAATGATCCCGGTGGTGTGTCTGTCTGTCTTGCTGTTAGGTGTCTACGTGTACATTGTAAGGAGCTCATACACTTCTTGGTGTCTATAACGTTGGGCTCCCAGAGAACAGTTGGGTTAATACTCGTCTAGTCTACTGGGTAAAACGTAAGGAGAAGTATTCAGAAAGGCTCAGAAACCACTAAGGTGTCTTTCTGACTCCTCTTTCCTCTCAATGAGACCAGTAAAAACCTCCAACAAGAGGATGGCATGAACCAACCCTTCTCTGTTAACAAGCTATACACAAGCAGTTCACTGCTAAGAAAACATTCAGCATCTATTTTTATACTTTCCAACAAAAAATTTTAAAAATATAGATGCACCTTGCCTTTTGGAATTGATAACATCTATTAAGACGCTGGTTTTGTAAATCAAGTTGTATTTTAAATATAGAGGGACAAAGACAGTGTTTAGACATGGCATTGATGAGCAGGTGTATGTAAGACTCCAGGACCCACTTCCTTCTAGTTTCTAATTTCTAATTTCTATCCCCCCTGAAATCTCACCATTAGAGTCTTAAAGGCTCTGAGTTTGATTCAAGTGTAGTATTGTATGGATAGCTCTAGCCACTCTCCCTTAGCTAGCAGTTTTTTTGTTTTTGTTTTTTCCAAATTTGCATCTCATTCTTTAGGAAGGTTTCACTGATAGAGCTACACACACAAGACGGGGTCTTCCATTTGAGGTCAGAGAAAAAGCTTCTGAGATTCATTTTTAAGGGGGCTGTACAGACAGACAACAGGACAGCTCTCAAGTGACATTCACCACCTTTGGTTGGTTTAGGAACTGACAGACTTTGCCCTCTGAATTCTCCTGTGGAATTTTCTTATGACAACCCTGCAGGGTAGATGCAATGACCCACCATGGATGGATACTCTTAAGATCACATGTGAGCTTACTGGGTTTGTTTTTACAGTGAGGGCGCACGTGTGGTCTCTCTGTACCAGGTGTAAACAAAACACCAGTGGCTTTCGGTACCACTCTGCAGAGAGCGAGAGAGGCCCTGTGAGTCTGGGTGGTAGCAGGATTTCTCCTCCTACTCTAAAACTGCAGCTGCCCTCTGGGAATTGTTCAAACCTCAAATGCTCTTTCCTGTGATGCTAAGTGGTGCAAAAATGATTTTCAAATTCCAGTTAGTCAATGGTCGTTTTATAATATACTTTGAGAGATGCGTGGAGTTTCGGGTATTATTTCCTGGACTTGGAAACGCTTTCTTTAAGGGGAAAAGAAGTCCAGTCTATGCAGGATGCCTCTCTAGGAGGTGACACACCAGCCTGTGGCTGAGAGAATCGGGATGATGCCAACAGGACATGCAGACGGGTGGGGCTGTTTGAGCACAAGCATGTCTCTTTAGAGCAGGCGTCCTCAAACTACGGCCCACGGGCCACATGTGGCCCTCCGGGGACATCTATCCGGCCTGCCGGGTGTTTCTGCCCCCGCTGCCTGTCCTGCTTAGCAGCCGACTCGTCCTGGGCCCACAGTGCGCACTCTCCAACGGTCTGAGGGACAGTGACCTGGGCCCCCTGTTTAAAAAGTTTGAGGACCCCTGCTTCAGAGTGTCCTTGCTGCCGTAGGGACATGACTGCCCCAGGATCTCGGGTTCTTTGGGCACAGTGGCTGGTAGTTAAGCAAACGAAAAGAACATGTTTCTAGACAGGTGCATGAAATGGCAACTGCAACAGCAAACAGAAACGCTGAACTTCAGAGAAACGGGGAGCCTAAAAGGAATCTAGCTTTGAGTACGATTGCACTGTGTCTCAAAGCCCCCCAAATGTGCTAGGTCAGCCCCCCAAAGACTCCCAATCTAACTCTTGGTGGAGGCTTCTCTCTTAACTCTGTCTCAGGGCGCCAGTTCTTTAAAAACTAAAGACTGTTCACATTTTCGTGTCGATGTCATCTGCTTGCATAGTAACTCATGGATATACAATCTCGCTTTGGTGTGGACACTTTCAAGCATTAAAACCCTCTTTATCTAAGTTTCTGGTGTTTTCAAGAATCTACTAGTGTCGACTCGCAGACAGCATCATTGGGAAATTACTTTGTAGTCAGTTTTTCTTTCTAGAATGTAAGAATGAGGAAAGCAAAACCTGTCTGTTTCAATCACTGTTGTATGGAATAGGTTCTTAGGAATGTTTTGCTAAAGTCAGGGGTCCTCAAACTTTTTAAACAGGGGGCCAGTTTGCTGTCTCTCAGGCCATTGGAGAGTGCGGTGCACATTCCACACATGCGCACTGTGGGCCTGGGACGAGTTGGCTGCTAAGCAGGACAGGCAGCAACAGCAAAAACACCAGGCGGGCCGGATAAATGTCCTCGGCTGGCCGAATGTGGCCCGCGGGTCGTAGTTTGAGGACCCCTGGCTAAAGTAGTGGATGGATGGATGGATGGACGGATGGACGGATGGACGGATGGACGGGTGAGTGAGTGAGTGAGTGAGTGAGTGAGTGAGTGAATGAATGAATGAATGAATGAATATCCCTTAGCCAGTCTTCCATGACCCCAAGACTGGCAAGCACTTGTCACATGAAGCTGCTAAACAGGGAAACCTGACCGATTTGATGACTAAACTGGTTTATACACCATTGCTAAGAATGCAGAGGCAAAAAGGGGTGAGCAGAACTATAGGCAGCCAGGAAACCAAGGGGGCAAGTTGCTAATAATGCAATGCAAATTATTTTTCTGATTCTCTTGAACAGGGGTTGCTTGGCAGACTTCTGAAAGAGCCAGGTAATAAATATTTTTATTTTATATGAAAGAAAAATAAAAAAATAAACAGAAAAATAAATAAATAAATATTGTCAGCTTTGCAGGCCATCTAGATTCTGCTGCAATGACTAAACCACTACTGCAGTGCAAAAGCAGCCATAGATAATAAGAAAATCAATGGACATAGGCATGGCTGTGTTCTAAGATGACCTTAACAGGGCTCTAAAACTTGAACTGCACAGAATAGTCACCAGTCATGAAATATTATTCTCCTTTTGATTTTTTTTTTTCCCCCACCAACCACTTAAAATGTAAAAATCTTCCTTAGCTTGTAAGATTTGGCCCCAAGTCTGTAGGTTGCTCTGGACAAGGACTATGTTTCAACACTCTGAGAATTCTCTCAAGCTTTGAAGAAACCAAACATGTCAGAATTAGCCTGTTCCTTTCTTCCATGAAAGCAAACTCCCCAGCAGAAATATTGATATTATTAAGAACATCACAGGTAACTACTGCACTGTAACTTCTGGCCAGATCATCTTTGATTTCTACCACAAGTCAAAAAAAACAAAAAAACAAAAAAACCCCTGCCTTCTGTTTGATTTAGGGTTGAAAGATGAAAGGAAATCTATGAATAAATGAAATCTACAAATAATCAAAGAATCCTTCTACAGGTCCGTATGACTTCTAGGCCACACCCACCAAAAAACAACATTAAAGCTGCCAGGAGGTAGCCTCGTTGACTTATTGGTGGTCTACTTCAAGATCTTTCTCCTGACCTGTCTTTGTGGAGAGTGAAGAATAATTTAAATAACAGAGGCCAGGCATGGTGGCTCTCGTCTATAATTCTAGGACTCTGGGAGGCCAAGGCAGGAGGATCGCTTGAGATTAGAGTGCAAGACCAGGCTGAGCAGGAGGAGTGAGACCCCCATCTCCACAAAAAATAGAAAAACTAGCCAGGGATGGTGGCGCATGCCTATAGTCCCAGCTACTCAGGAGGCTGAGGCAGGAGGACTGCTTGAGCCCAGGAGTCTGAGGTAGCAGTGAGCTATCAAGATGCCGCTACACTCTAGCCTGGGTGACAGAGTGAGACACTCTCCAAAAAAGATTTAAAAAAAAAAAAAAAAGATACTCGGTTCCTGAGTAATCAACAATGGCCCAAGACTCAAATTTGCAGTTTGGAATGCCTATCTGCCATGACAAATCATGACAACTCTGGTAAACAATTTATTTCAGCCCATATTAAAAATTCAATTTTATGAAAAAAAAAAGAAATAAATGTAGGAACTTGCATCATTTTATAAATACCATCAATATGTACAAATTCCGGTAATAACAGTCATATAGTTTATTCTGTTGAATCCAGATTTTCAGGGCATTACTGTACTTTAATCATCAGTGAACATCGGGGAGGTGGATTAAATCTACTTTTTTTTCCTTCTCAGTAGCCATGCTAAAAATTTAAAGATGTTTCCAAAGACTCATATAAAATTTGGAGAATTGTATGATGTGTCCTGTTCCTGTATAAATATCTCACTAATGTCCTAATAAGCTTATATCCATAGTTTGAATGGAAAAAGTATTAACTAGCCGGAGAAAATAACTTTTGAGAAAAATTCTACTAAAAAATGTAATTTGTCATATAAGATAATAACTAATTTTTTTAAAAAAAATCCTTTCTAGCCTGAAAAGTCACAACAAAAAGTTTTAAGTGTGTTTTGGCTGATTTTTCTCTGCAACTATTTGAAGCTGTAAATGACTTAACTCAGTAAAATTCCAAATGTAATTATCTTCTGTACTTAGCCTAGGGCTCTCCATATATCTCAGCATTGCTGTCTTGCATACAAAATAGGCTTTTCGATGGCTGGTAACAATATAATGTACAACATTGTTTTAATTTCCCCTAGTCGGCTAACCTCTTGCCTACACTAAACCAGCCAGAGAAGAAGCCACAGTGAGTCATCGAGCACTCAAAAGCATTTTGGAACTCGGCTGCATAAATGGGGTTTTGCAGGGTCAGGCTTCTGCATTTGTACATTTGAATAATCTCCATTTCTGACCTAATTTTTTACTTTTAGAAACTAATTTTCTATTAATTATACCAAGAACGGAATGACTGTTAGCAACATGGCGGTTCATCCAGTTACACCCGGAAGTAGAACCCATCTTAGAGGCATCCTTGTCTCTCACAACTGGGGTTCCTCAGGAAAACAGGCACAAGTTTCTTTTCCCTGGTCATAAATTACATTCAACGTAGCCCAACGGACTGCCAAATACCAGATTTTATATATATATAACATAGATATTACATGTGATATTATATATCTCTGAGTGTGTGTGTGTTTAAACTGTGCCCAGTGAACTCTCAATTATCCTCAGCGATGGAGAGAAAAAAAGGACCATGCAACATGAGGAATAAACCCACAGATAAATTCTCTCTTGTAACTTTGGGAAACACAGATTTGGTGCGAGCTCTCTCACCCAGTCTTGGTCTCACTCACTCTCTCTCTCTCTCCATCTGCATCCATTCTCTCTCCATCTCTCTCTCTCTCCCCCCCCCCCCCCAGCTTGTCTCTCTAGCTCCAGTTGAATCCTGTTAGCGACTTTGGGGACTCACACCGACAACAGATAACCAGAAAGGTAAAAGGAGAAGAGAGAAAGGAGGGAAAGTGAGAGAGAGAGAGAGAGGCAGAAAGCGAAGAGCGAGAACCCAGGGTTGAGAGCAAACACACAGGGCCCGGGACATGGGGACATCTCAGCAGCAGTGCCAAAGAGTGAAGTGAGTGAGGCTGAACTGGCCCAAGGAGGCAAAAAAAATGAAATAAAAATAAAAATATAAAATAAAATAAAAAAGGACAACAACAGGTTTTGGACCTTCCATTCAATAATGAGTACACAAGAACTCATTACAGAACACTACAGAAATTTGGAGTTTGAGGAATACTGAGGGAATATTAAAAATAAATGTGGTTTTTACCTGTAGCTCTAACTGCTGTACAACCTGCATTTGTACTCTACATTGAGCTGTACTTCTATCGTCCAACGCATGCTCACTGTTGAGATGTCTGTAACAATACATAGAAAATCATTAAGTGAAATGGAGAAACAAAAAGGAAAATATAAGTTACCAGGATGCTTAAGCACACTCTAGGCAGCGGGTCTAGTCCCCAGTGGGTAGTGGGGTTTATTAGTGCATGCGGCCTGCCCTTTTTCCCCCGTCCCCACCGTTTTGAGACTGGCATGGCTTAGAATTGGGCCCACTGTTATCACCAAAATAAAAGTCTTCCAGGCAGAAGGTCTGGCAGGGCATCTGGGCATAACCATTTACACATATCAACGAGAAAGTTTGAGAAATGGAGTCAGGGCAGCATTTCAAGACCACCTCGACGGGTAGAAATCTTAGCCTACTAGATATTTCAGAAGAGTCTAATGGGCGGTGGGGCGGAATAGGGTTGTATGCACACATCAGGACTGATTTTATATAGCTGATGACATGTCTATACGCTGCAATGCATCCACGTGACCGTCAGGGATGGCAAAGGGGAGAAGAGCAACTTTCAACGTATAAAACCTGAAAGAAATATAAACCTACACATGCAAACGACGCACCAATGGGAGAGGCACGGCAGGAATGCAGACAACTATTTAAAAGGAAAACTCTGCCTGGGTTCGTGGGAACGACCTGGATATCCAGTTTATATAGATGATTCGGGCCACATGCTGAGTATGCCTGTCTTGTGGTCCTTTTACTATTTATTAGGCTTTCCAACAGGGAAAAGGCTAACAAATTGAAATTTCAATCAGTTTTAGCAGATGCAGGAGCTCTGGTAATCAGAGGGTTGAATCAAAGCCTAAAATCTTAAAAATCAAAATTCATTGTATCCACATTATGGTCCTGTCCTACTAGTGACATGGAAGACTTAGTGCATTAAGAGACATCTGCCTCCGATTTTATGGACAAGATTGTCATAAAATGGAGGCCAAATCACGATTGAGATTTAAGATAAAAAGAGCCTAATACTTCAGTCCCAATAGGGATAGCTGATGTTTAAGACTTTTGGGGGGGTGCTAACTTTTGGGGGGGTGCCATTTCAGGTGCCTGTTCCAAATATGGGAGAAATGAGAAATTTAAAACCCTGGCTTGTAACTCTTCAAAATAACTAAAAATAAGCCAAATGCTCACCTTTAATGCTTAACTAGGTAAAATTAAACCTCAT